>NW_015176619.1:5642-7914 GCF_001447785.1 Gekko japonicus | reverse complement strand
CCCCCCCCCCCAATAGCTAGCAATCCAAAATAGTCCAGTGGAGCCTGAGCGGCGGGTGTTGCCTTCTGACACACTTCCAGCAATGTCGGGGTGTGTGGCATATGCAAATAAGTTATGCTAATAATTTATGCTAATGAGCTCCTGCACCTATTTTTCTAAAAACGACGCCTGACCAGGAGACAACATCAGGGAAAGGCCTTAACTTCCATACCCTGTTGCTGGTCCTCCAGAGGAGCTGTGTGAGACAGGATGCTGGACTAGATGGACCCCTGGTCAGATCCAGCAGGGCCTGATCCAGCCGGGCTCTTCTGATGTCCTTACATTCTTATTCTCCACCCTCTGAAATTGACCTCTTCATATGGTTGCCCACTCTGGATTAGGGAATACCTTGAGATTTGGGGAGTAGAGCCTGGGAGGGCAGGGTTTGGGGAGAGGCAGGATTTCAGAAGGGTATAATGCCATAGAGTCCACCCTCCAAAGGAGCCATTTTCTTCAGGGGACACAGTCTTGGTCATCCGGAGATCAATTGTAACAGCAGGAGACCTCAGGAGCCACCTACTGGTCAGCAAGCAACCGTACCCCTATGCTCCATTGTTGGCCATCCAGAAGGACTGGCTGCCCACTCTGTGAGACAGGATGCTGGACTAGATGGACCACTGGTCTGATCCAGCAGGGCTCCTCTTAGGTTCTTATGGAGGCCTCAGCATCTATGCCCTGTTGTTGGCCAGCCGGAGGAACTGGTTGGCCACTGTGTGATGCTAGATGGACCACTGGCCTGACCCAGCAGAGCTCTTCTGATGTTCTTATGGAGGCCTCAACCTTTATGCCCTGTTGTTGGGTCACCAGAGGAACTGGTTGGCCACTCTGTGAGACAGGATGCTGGACTAGATAGTCTATTGGTCTGATCCAGAAGGGCTCTTTGGATGCTCTTCTGAAGGTATTGGCCTGTATACCCTTTTGTTGGCCCTCCAGAGGAACTGGTTGGCCACAGGATGCTGGACTAGATGGAACACTGGTCTGATCCAGCAGGGCTCTTCTTAGGTTCTTATGGAGGCCTCAGCCTGTCTGCCCTGTTGTTGGCCGTCCAGAGGAACTGGTTGGCCACTGTGTGAGACATGATGCTGGACTAGATGGTCTATTGGCCTGATCCAGCCGGGCTCTTCTGATGTCCTTACATTCTTATTCTCCACCCTCTGAAATGTCCAGTCACCAAAAGTCCCCATCACAGTCGTCTAGCCTTCAAGCCGCAACGTCTCGTCTGCGGCTGCGGTCTTGTCTCCTGCCAGATTTCTTCCCCCCTTGTCCTTTCCTCTTTTCATGTCGAGGCGATTTGTCAGCGCACTGAATATATCCGGGCGCCGGAACGAGCCTCATTACAGCCCTGCACAAAGACAAGGGAGGTGGAGAAGGATGACAAGGTTTTGCATTAATTGCCGAGCTATCTAGTGTTCTGGGGGGCACCCAAGCATATAATAATTTAAGTAGAGTTGCAGCGAGTTGGAAGTTCCTGCTTCTTATAATGTTTTGGCAAGCTGATTTCCTATTATAGCACAGTCGGTATTTCTTTGTAAAGCCTTGACAGAAAGCTGCAGGTGGGCCCCCGGCTTTTGTCCTGCTAGTAACATATTTTCAACGCTCCATTAACCAGCCAGGAAGTCAGCTGGTACCACTACCATCTACCACGGTTTAATCCCCCCCCTCCCAGTCGAGGCAGCCTGTACAATGACGATCAGGCCAACAGTGTTTTTTGCAAAAGACGGAGCATTAATATTGCTAAACTGGAGAAAAGTCTCAATTCCAGGTGTAGCTTTGACCTTCCTGTTCTGTGGTTTTGACGTGCTGCTGGACTACATGCGTAAATGTTGTCCTGGATTCGAATCCCGGTATCCCGAGTTTGGAGGAAGACTTGGATCGGTATTGTTGGGAGGAGTCCCTCCGCAGACCTGACCTGGATGGACCATGCTGGCTCAATTGTGTCAGATCATGGAAACTAAGCAGGGTTGACCTTGGTTTGTATTTGGGTGGGAGATCACGGCGGTGACGGTGCAGAGAAAGGCAATGGCAAATACTCTCTCAGCCAGTTTGGTGCAGTGGTTGGAGTGCGGATTCTAACATGGGAGAACCGGGTTTGATTCCCCACTCCTCCACATGCAGCTGCTGGTGTGACCTTCGGTCAGTCATAAGTTCTTTCAGAGCTGTTCTCTCAAGGGCAGTCCTCGAAAGAGCTCTCTCAGGCCCACCTACCTCACAGGGTGTCTGTTGTGGGGAGGAG
>NW_015176619.1:0-4507 GCF_001447785.1 Gekko japonicus | reverse complement strand
CCCCCCCCCCCCCCCCCGGTTTCTTTTAAAAGTATATTGTGTTATATTATATTTGTAACTGAGTTCCAGAAAAAAAATAATTTGCCTAAAGAATGTCTCGAAACATGCAACTTTTGCCCGGGAGGCATGTTGCTTTGATGCTTGCTGTATATCTTTTTGGGAAGCAAAACAACCTACACTAATGGCATTGACGATTGCTGCATCTTTCATCAGAAAGCAAGATAGTCTACAGTACTGAATCCCATCTGCACATTCTTTTATGTAGCTGGGGACTTTTCTACATGGTATATATTGCTCTTTACAGGGGTCATTTCCTGCAGGAGCGCACAGGAGCGGAGCTCCAGCAGTAAGGAGCCCAGGGGGTGGGCGCATGCAACAAGCCCCGCGACCTGCTCCCAGCAGCCCTTAGTCGGGCCACGAGGAGCAAGAAGCAGCCAGGTAAGTTGCAGAGCCCCCCCCCCCGGCCCACCAAGTACAAGCTCTCCCTCCTCTGTGAGGACAGATCTGCACGTTCCCCCCCCCCAATAGCTAGGAATCCAAAACAGTCCAGTGGAGCCTGAAAGGTGGGTGTTGCCTTCTGACACGCTTCCGGTGATGTCAGGGGGTGTGGCATATGCAAACAAGTTATGCTAATACGTTATGCTAATGTTCCCTCTAAGCTGTGGAGTCTTGTGAGCAAAGATTCTACTTTGTGAGCTACTGGCATTAAAGCTGTGAGCGATCGTTTTGGCTACTGCATAAATGAGTTTGCTCTGGAGCCCTCCTTCCTGAGCGAAGACAAAAATGTGTGAGCCGGAGGCTAAAAAACTGTGAGCTAGCTCACACTAACTCAGCTTAGAGGGAACACTGCTAATGACCTCCTGCACCTCTTTTTCTACAAAATGACCCCTGCCTCTTCAGGTTTTTGTTATCAATGTACTATGTGAGGCTATGGTCAGGCCTCACCTTGAGTCCTGAGTCCAGTTTTGGACACCACATTTTAGGAAGAATGTTGACAAGCTCGAGCATGTCCAGAAGAGGGCAATCAGGATGGTGAGAGGGTTGGAATCCAAGTCTTATGAGGAAAGGCTGAAAGAGTTGGGTCTGTTTAGCCTGGGAAAGAGAAGGCTTAGAGGGAACATGATTGCAGTCTTCAAATATCTGAAGGGCTGTCATGTCAAAGATGAAGCAGATCTATTCTCTCTTGCTACGGATTGCAAGACTAGATCTAATGGGTGGAAATTACAAGGGAGTCGATACTGGATAAATATCAGGAGAAATGTCCGGACTGTAAGAGTGGTTGAGCAGTGGAACAGTCTGCCTCGGGAGGTGGTGGAGGCTCCTTCGCTGGACATTTTCTAAGCGGGGGCTGGACAACCATCTTTCGGGTATGTTGTAGGGCTCTCTTTCGGCTCTGCTCCTGCAGAGTGCAGGGGGTTGGACTAGATGACCTGCAAGGCCCCTTCCAACGCTAACATTCTATGATACTACTATAATCCATAAGATACACTCGTCTTTATTGGATATTTAAGTATATGATTTAAACAAATATACGAAGGCACAGTAGCCTATCGGAATCTTCTGTTTTGTTCAAACGCGGTGTTTCCCCACGTTTACTCGGTCTCCAGGTAGGGCTGGGAGATCCTCTGCAATTACATGGGGGAGATGGCAGGTTTGGAGCGTGAACTCTATGGCACCCCATCCCTGCAGAGGTTGCTCTGCTTCCCAAATGCTGCCTTCTCCAGGCTTCATCTCCCAGATTCCTTGGGATTTCTCAGACCGGAGCTGGTAACCCTTTCAGTGCTGAGGAGGGCTGCCAGCTCTGTACTGGGAAATATCTGGAGATTTGGGGGGGGGAGCCTAAAAGGGGCAGGGTTTGAGAAGAAGAAGGATTGGACGTATTCCTCGCCCATCACTCCCCAAAGGAGTCTCAGAGCAGCTTACAAACTTTCCCTTCCTCTTCCCACGGCAGACACCCTGTGAAGAAGGTGGGGCCGAGAGAGCTCTCCCAAGAACAGATCTGAAAGAATTTATGACTGCATACATACACACAGAGACCTTTATTGGTATATGTCAGGTTACAGGAAGCAACAGAAACAGATAAAGAGGTAACGAGGAGAAATAAGTCAATCGTATGCAACTCTGCATTGTGCAATCGATTCTTAATTACCAAGCTTGGAAATAAGCAGGGGTCATTTCCTGCAGGAGCGCACAGGAGCGGAGCTCCGGCAGTAAGGAGCCCAGGGGGTGGGCACATGCAACAAGCCCCGCCCCCTGCTCCTAGCATCCCTCAGTCAGGCCACAAGGAGCAAGAAGCAGTCAGGTAAGTTGCAGAGCCCCCCCCCCGGCCCACCTTCAAGTACAAGCTCTCCCTGCTCTGTGAGGACAGATCTGCACGTTCCCCCCTCCCCAATAGCTAGCAATCCAAAACAGTCCAGTGGAGCCTGAAAGGTGGGTGTTGCCTTCTGACACACTTCCGGTGATGTCCGGGGGTGTGACATATGCAAATAAGGTATGCTAAGGGGGGAAACGTGCAGATCTGTTCCTCGCAGAGGAGGGAGAGCTTGTAGCTGAATAAAACCTGGTCTTAAAGGTGCCACTGGACAGTTTTGGGCCGGGGGGGGGGCTCTGCAGCTTACCTGGCTGCTTCTTGCTCTGACTGAGGGCTGCTGGGAGCAGGGGTTGGGGCTTGTTGCATGTGCCCGCCCCCTTGTCTCTTTACTGCCGGAGCTCTGCTCCCGTGCGCTCCTGCAGGAAATGAGCCCTATATACCATAGAGTACACCTTCCAAAGTGGCCATTTTCTGCAGGTGAACTGATCTCTGTTGTAATCCCAAGAGATGCAATCCCAAGATATTTCCAGCCAACACCTGGCGATTGTCAAGCCTCCTGCTCAGGTGGACAAATGCCCTTCCACAGAGCTGCCACCCAAAGCCCTTTAACTGGCAACTGCAAGGAGTGACCCTACGAACTTCTGCAAGCGAGGTGTTCTTCTCACTGAACCGCAACTCCTCCCTCTGCAAACCTCTTTTTAGCTATGCGCCCGATCACAATGGCAAAGCTCTTGCTCTTTTATAACAAAAAAAATGAAAGAACTGGATCAGCTAATCTTTTTTAAAAAAGATATATATTGCTAACCTCATTCAAGGACGTACCTTTTGAATTCCGACTGAGAAATAAAGGACACGGTTTGTTTTCCCGCACGGATAGCCCAATAAGAAGCAGACTGTTATGGCTGTGTGGGTCCCCATCTTCGAGCCCTTCTTTTTGCAAAGCGCTCCTTTACGGTGATTGTTCGTCTGCTCGATGCGTTCAACCTCTAACGTTAAGTCCCCTTTTACCTTAAAAACCCATTGTGTTATTGTTCTAAAGCTATCACGCAAGGGTTGGGGGATTGGAAATTAGCCGTCGGCTTGACCTGGCAAAGAAAAAAGAAAAAAAATCAATCCACTGCAATAATTACAAACGTTTCCAAACCAGGAGGAATCACAATAGCTTTATATATCAAGGGACTGGAGAAGACCTTCAGAGAGAAGAATTTGTGCCTTTCCACAGTAGAAAGGGGTTCTGTAGTCCCTGCATATTTTCCACGTCCTTTCCCCACTCTTTCCTTTGTCGGTGGTGCACCATGCGTGGCTCATCATCCTGGAGAAATCCTAAAATGTAGGCATCTGACTAGGTAATGAGACAGTGTGGCCTAGCAGTCAGAGTTCCAGACTTGTGGTGAGAAGGCAAGACAAGAACAGAGGTGGTTTGCTATTGCCTGCTTCTGCAGAGCAACCCTAAACTTCCTTGGTGGTACCACGTCCAAGTATTCCATCCTGGACTTCCTTGGTGGTACCACGTCCAAACAATCCATCCTGGACTTCCTTGGTGGAACCACGTCCAAGTATTCCATCCTGGACTTCCTTGGTGGTACCACGTCCAAGTAATCCATCCTGGACTTCCTTGGTGGTACCCCGTCCAAGTATTCCATCCTGGACTTCCTTGGTGGTACCACGTCCAAGTATTCCATCCTGGACTTCCTTGGTGGTACCCTGTCCAAGTATTCCATCCTGGACTTCCTTGGTGGTACCACGTCCAAGTATTCCATCCTGGACTTCCTTGGTGGTACCCGGTCCAAGTATTCCATCCTGGACATCCTTGGTGGTACCCGGTCCAAGTATTCCATCCTGGACTTCCTTGGTGGTACCCTGTCCAAGTATTCCATCCTGGACTTCCTTGGTGGTACCACGTCCAAGTATTCCATCCTGGAATTCCTTAGTGGTACCCCATTCAAGTATTCCTTGGTGGTCTCCCATCCAACCAGGGCCAGCCCCGCTTAGTTTCTGAGATCCAAAGAGATCATCTAGGTCAGACTTTATTATCAAGCTAAGAATTATTAGGACTCCATTGTCTTCTTGTGTCAGATCTGACAACTGCAGTACCACCTCCTGGCCATCCACAGTGGTGGGGCTAAAGAGCACTAGAGAGAAAGTCAGCCACTTCCATCTCTGAAAAATCCAGGTCTTCCTTCCTTCCTTCCTTCC
>NW_015176618.1:29238-37192 GCF_001447785.1 Gekko japonicus | reverse complement strand
CCTCTTTTTCTGCAAAATGACCCCTGAAAGCCGGAGTCTGAAAATTCAAAGGTCTCTTGGTCGCACTTCAGCCGTGGCAAGGGGGAGAGCTGTGCAAATGTCTGGAGGTCACCCCATCCAGGCTGCTGCTAGGGTGCTGCAGAAAACCCAACAGGCTCCCCTTCTCTTGGCAATAAAAAAACACCTTGGTTGCCAAATCTGTTGTTGTGCGTGTGGGAGCAGGAGAGCAAGGTGTGTTGGATACTGTAACGCTGCATGGAAGTCGCTCTGTTTTTCAGGGGGGGGGTCAGTGAACGAGGCGTAAAAGAAAAAGATCTTTACTTTTGATGTCTTTCCCGTCACTTTGAAAATTGTTAGATTCGAGTCCGGGAGTACCTTAGAGACTAACAAATTTTCAGCGTAAGAACTTTGATGAGTCAACGCTCCCTTCATCAGATAAAAACTGATTTAATTTCGCATGGTATCTCTGCATCCTGATTCTATTCTTTGCAACACCCCTCCCACCTTCAAACAGGGATATCAGGGTTCAGGGATCTCCATTCCGACTTGTACCTGAGGAAGGGAATAGAAGAAGAGAAGAGATTGGCTTTATACCCCGCCTTTCACTGCCCGAAGGAGTCTCAGAGCGGCTTACAATCTCCTTTCCCTTCCCCTCCCCACAACAGACACCTTGTGAGGGATGTGGGGCTGAGAGAGCTCTTTCGGGAACTGCCCTTGAGAGAACAGCTCTGAGAGGACTTGTGACTGACTCAAGGTCACACCAGCAGCATTATGGCTTGCCTGAGGTCATCCAGCAGCTGCAAGTGGAGGAGTGGGGAATCAACCCCGGTTCTCCCCAATTTAAAAGAAAAAGATCTTTACTTTTGATGTCTTTCCCGTCACTTTGAAAATTGTTAGATTCGAGTCCGGGAGTACCTTAGAGACTAACAAATTTTCAGCGTAAGAACTTTGATGAGTCAACGCTCCCTTCATCAGATAAAAACTGATTTAATTTCGCATGGTATCTCTGCATCCTGATTCTATTCTTTGCAACACCCCTCCCACCTTCAAACTGGGATATCAGGGTTCAGGGATCTCCATTCCGACTTGTACCTGAGGAAGGGAATAGAAGAAGAGAAGAGATTGGCTTTATACCCCGCCTTTCACTGCCCGAAGGAGTCTCAGAGCGGCTTACAATCTCCTTTCCCTTCCCCTCCCCACAACAGACACCTTGTGAGGGATGTGGGGCTGAGAGAGCTCTTTCGGGAACTGCCCTTGAGAGAACAGCTCTGAGAGGACTTGTGACTGACCCAAGGTCACACCAGCAGCATTATGGCTTGCCCGAGGTCATCCAGCAGCTGCAAGTGGAGGAGTGGGGAATCAAACCCGGTTCTCCCAGATTAGCGTCCGCGCACGTAACCACTACACCAAACCAGCTCTGCGAGGTAGGACAGTGTTACCGTCACGCCTTTTCTTGGAAATGGGGGGAAAGGCTGAGAAAGAGAGTGTGTGTGTGGCTTTCCTAAGGGCGGAGTCAGGGCAGAGGTCTGAGGAGGCGACTACCACACTGTGTCAGTTTTCGGATGACATTTGTAGCACGGGAAAGCCCGGGAAGCAAACGGAATTGCCGCTTGAAGAAAATATGTGAAGGGGAATATATATAGAACACGTGGTTATAAAGTAAGGAGATTTAAAGGGAAATTATGGGAGATAGAGTTTATAAGTGGATTTGTACTGGAGTAATTTTGAGAGGCAGAAATAATAATAATAATCATCATCATCATCATCATCATCTTTCAATTTATTAATCGCTCAATCCTGCAGAGCATGCTGGCTCTGAGCGATTTACAGTTACTCAAATACACACGGGACTAACAATGATTCAAGGGGTAAGGGAGGACAACATATAATCTTTAAATCACACACGTTCGCAGCCGACGGGGAGTTTGTTCAGCTGTAAGGTCAGATGTGTTCCAGTGGCATTTTTCCCTTGGTGTGGCTTGATGTTGTCAGCTTTCTCCAGACTGCTTCAAGTTGCAGCGCAGCACTGCCACCACCTGGCCAGATGGTCCATTACAGGCTTCCTTGATGCCGAAGAGTTCTTTATAGGCTTTTCGGTCTTACGCACTGGACATTCCGTTCGCTGGCTAACACCTCCCCCACCGGGGTTTTTTAGTGTGCCCACCCTTTCTAAGGAGTGGTACCCATTTTATCTACTTGCCAAAGATTTCGAACCGCTGGGTGGACGGCAAGCTGGGGACAAGGCTGGTAGCTCACACCAGCACAGGGCTAGAATTGACAGCAGCTCTGTCCAGCTCAGATGTATTAACCAGAGGATAAATCCCCTGTGCCACCGCTCCCTGCATATTAATTTAGGCGTGCCGATTCTACTGGATTAATTAAAGATTATAATTCATTAACGAAGTAGAAGCAGAATAGGATTGGCAGCTTGTGGAAGACTACTATCAAAGAATGTTAAATTTACTTTTTGGTGCAGAATGACTTGTGAACAACTTGTAAGAGTTTGAAATTCATAAAAATTTAATTGGGGGGGGGGAGAAGAAAATATGTGAAGGGTTGCTAACGCCAGGTGGGGAAGTGCCTCAAATTTGGAGACGGAGAGAGAGGAGGGCGGGGTTTGGAGAGGGAGGCGGCTCAGCCGGGTGTAAGGGCCCACCCTCCAAAGCAGCCATTTTCTCCAATGTGCCACAGAAAACCAAAACCGTGACTGAACAGAGAAAAGTACTTCTCCTTTTGTTTTGATCTTCTCCAGGGGAACTGACCTCTGCCGTCTGGAGATCGGTTGTGAGTCCAGGAAATCTCCAGGCCCTGCCTGGAGGTTGGCTGTTAAGTCACCCACTTAACAGAATAGTCGTAGAGTGATTCAGCAAAAGATCAGCTTTATTCAGCAACTCAACACAACTCCAGCACGGATCAACATCTGATAGCCAGAACAGCTTTGACATTGGAGCTGTTCTACTTTTAAACTCTCCCGGCGAATGTAGCCACGCCCTATTATACAATATCAACCTATGAGGTTGCAGGGATAAGGTCCAATCACAATAGTTCCCGCTCTTTTAACTGGCTGTTGGTGATTGGTCGATTCTTCCTGGGCTACCAATTACAAGTGAGGGATTAGGATCCTAGCCCAGGATGAAAGCTTCACACAGGCCCCTGCCACATGGCAGGAAAAACACCGGCCAAAGTGCGGCTTTTAAAAACCGCACCAAAATAGAGACGCCGCGGCGGGATCCCATGGATCCCCTGAGCCGCGGCGCATTGCTCCCCGGCACGATCAGATGCCGGGGAGGAAGAGACAATCGGGAGGGGGAGGCTGCCGAACTGCGCATGTGCAAGCATGTGCAGTTCGGCCGGGGGCCAGGGATGCGCCGGCGGAAGGACGCGCCGGCGATCCCACAGCCGGCATTGATGCGGCCTTTCGGAAAGAACCACCTAGGTAGGTGGTTCATTTTCGCTGCGGGGTTTGGATGGAAGGGGCGGATCGGGAACGGTCACGGCACGCTTCCCAGATGTTGCTGTGGGATAGCGCCCGTTTGCTGCGCCCCCGATCCATCCCTCTCCCGGCCCAAAACCACTCGTGTGACCAGGGCCATAGTGTTTCAATGACAGAGTTCACATATATACTTTGGTCAGATTGAATACACCACATTGGCAATGCTAGACCAGAGTCAGGCAAGGCGTTTTCTTCATTTAACACTGCCGTTGCAGGGAAGTCACAAGCCGTCACTTCGGAGAAGCCGAGTTCTCCTCTCGTCTTCTGTAATGCTGAAGATCAACATTCCCTGGAAATCGCCCACGGCTACGAAGGGAGTTGCATCTAACGCACTTGCACTGAAAGAGTCACACCCGTGTTTGTGGGGTCAAGGATAAGGCTTCCCCTCCACCAAACAAACATTTTAGGAAGCCTTACCGGGAAGCAGGAGGTCAAACCCGCGAAAAACCCCGTTCGGATATCACGATCTCTGTTCTCCTCTGAAGCAACTCCCCAAGTCCCCCACTCCCAACCTGAAAGGCATATGCCTGTCCTCTGTGTTCTTTTAAGGGGTTTTAGGGGCTTACTTTATCAATCACTCGCCGGGGGGGGGCCTCTCTGTGCAGTTTTGTGGAAGATTCAGACATTTCCTCTGGAGCGAGAGCAAACTTTCTGAACTCAATTTGCTCCAGGGCGCCTAATCTTGAAAGTTCTTGTCTGCTGTTGAAATTGGCTTTCAAACAAACCAAGGAGCCGGGCCGTGGGGAAGGCATCTCTTTCCTCTCTGCTGAGACACACACACACACAAAAAGTTGTAGAACTGTAGAGCCTCAAGCCAAAAGAAATAGTTGCAGGGGCGAGTTATTTCTGTGTCGAATGAGAGCGAGAGAGAGAGAGAGCGCCATTGCTGGGGGCGACTGAGCGACAGGTTCTTTGACCACCCACAATGATTCATGCTGAGCTGAGCAAAGGAAGCTCCATTGGATGTTCCAGTGTTCCCTTGGGAGATGCCTCTACGGCCGGACAGTCGGAAGGAGACTCATAACCAGTGTTCCCTCTAAGCTGAGCTAGTGTGAGCTAGCTCACTAGTTTTTCAGCCTCCAGCTCACACATTTTTTCTTGGCTCAGGAAGGAGGACTCCAGAGCAAACTGATTTATGCCGCAACCAAATGGCTCGCTCCCAACTTTCATGCCAGTAGCTCACAAAGTAGAATTTTTGCTCACAGGACTCCACAGCTTAGAGGGAGCATTGCTCATAACCAAGGCGGCCGCCCTCCTAGTAGGGCCCGGAGAGCTCCTGGGTTTACATCTACGGGCTACAAAGATCAGTTCTTCTGGAGAAAATGGATGCTTTGGAAGACTGTTTCAGAGGGTAGAAGAAGAAAAGAAGAGTAGGTTCTCACACCCTGCTTTTCTCAACCTTAAAGAGTCTCAAAGTGGCTGACCATCGCCTTTCCCTTCCTCTCCCCACAACAGGCACCTTGTGGGGCAGGTGGGGCTGAGAGAGTCCTGAGAGGACGAGGACTGGCGCAAGGTCACCCAGCAGGCCTCATGTGTCTCAAAGGGGCTTCCAATCGCCTTCCCTTCCTCTCCCCACAACAGGCACCCTGTGAGGCAGGTGGGGCTGAGAGAGTCCTGAGAGGACTGGGACTGGCCCAGGGTCACCCAGCAGGCCTCCTGTGTCTCAAAGGGGCTTCCAATCGCCTTCCCTTTCTCTCCCCACAACAGGCACCCTGTGAGGCCGGTGGGGCTGAGAGAGTCCTGAGAAGACTGGGACTGGCCCAGGGTCACCCAGCAGGCCTCCTGTGTCTCAAAGGGGCTGACCATCGCCTTCCCTTCCTCTCCCCCACAGCAGGCACCCTGTGAGGTAGGTGGGGCTGAGAGAGCTCTGAGAGGACTGGGACTGGCCCAAGGTCATCCAGCAGGCCTCCTGTGTCTCAAAGTGGCTGACCATCGCCTTCCCTTCCTTACCCCACAACAGGCACCTTGTGAGGCAGGTGGGGCTGAGAGAGCTCTGAGAGGACTGGGACTGGCCCAAGGTCACCCAGCAGGCCTCCTGTGGAGGAAGAGTGGGGAACCAAACCCGATTCTCCAGATTGGAGTCTGCTGTTCCTAACCACTACACCATGCTGGCTCTCACGTTGGTCTGCAGGAGAACGTTTGGTAGCACCATAAGAGACCAAGAAGATTTTCAGGACATGCGCTTTCAAGACTCAAAGCTCCTTTCGTCGGATATTTCATTGGGTGCTACTGGAAGGTGGCCTCTATGGCATTATGCCCTGCTGAGGTCTTTCCTCAGGTTTCGTCCCTGAATTTCCAGGAATTTCCCGACCCAGAGCTGGCAACCCAACTCATAATCCAGAGCCAATGAAGGAAACCCAAATCTAGAGCACCACTGACAGTATAGTCGTTGCTTGAAGACAGGGCTCATTTCCTGCAGGAGCGCACAGGAGCGGAGCTCCGGCAGTAAAGAGCCCAGGGGGCGGGCACATGCAACAAGCCCCGCCCCCTGCTCCCAGCAGCCCTCAGTCAGAGCAAGAAGCAGCCAGGTAAGTTGCAGAGCCCCCCCCCCGGCCCCCCGGCCCAAAACAGTCCAGTGGCACCTTTAAGACCAAGTTTTATTCAGGTACAAGCTCCCCCTCCTCTGCGAGGGCAGATCTGCACGTCCCCGTCCCCCCCAATAGCTAGCAATCCGAAACAGTCCAGTGGAGCCTGAGCGGTGGGTGTTGCCTTCTGACACACTTCCGGTTATATCAGGGGGTGTGGCATATGCAAATAAGTTATGCTAATGAGTTATGCTAATGAGCTCCTGCACCTCTTTTTCTACGAAATGACCCCTGCTTGAAGATATCTAGCAAGGGGTAGCCCACCATCCCCAACATCTACTGCCTTCCTTTGAAAGAGATCCACTTCCAAGAAGTGATGGTGAGTCTGAAGGGTCAACAACAGGGCGGAGAGGCTGAGGCCTTCCCCTGATGTTGCCTCCTGGCTCTGGGATTCAGAGGGTGACTGCCTCTGAACATGGAGGTTCCCCTCACTCACCCCGGCTAGTAGCCATTGATAGACTTATCTTCCATGAATCTATCTAATCCCCTTCTAAAGCCATCTATGCCCGGGGCTATCACTACATCCTCTGGCACTCTCTGTGTAAAGTAGTATTTCCTTTTGCCCATCCTCAACCTACTGCCCATTAGCTTCATTGGATGCCTTCGAGTTCCAATATTTTGGGAGTGGGGGGGAAAATGTTCCCTTTGTCAACTCTGTATGTGCAAAACATGGAAAATAAAATGGGCTGATCTTGCTGTCTAGTTTTCCGTTCTGTTTTGGGGTGGTGGTGGGGAAACACCAAGCCGAAGAATGCTTAAAGGTGATGTGGCAATATCCGGATGCATCTGAGAGAAGCTGAGACAAGTCGTGGAGTGACTTCTGGAAGGATCAAACCTCCAGCAGGTTGGGCTGGTCAGATTATGATAAAACAATCTCCGGCGGGAAGGAGGAAACCCCGCCAAGAGCCTAACAAGATTACGCAGTGGCGAGATTATCTCCAGCCGAACGTACCCAGTAGAAGAGGCGAGGGGATGAGATGAATAACCGGCGGGGCGATTGACTCTGGGAGATAATAGAAGGTGGGGCAGAGAGACCCGGCGTGCTGAATATGCCTTTGCGGCAGGTGAAAATAACAGGTTGTATAAATACGGCAAAATGCTGGGGGGGGGCGTTTAAAAAGAATTTTATTAGTTGATGCACAGAGAAAGGGGAAAGGGGAAAGGAAGAAGAAGGAGGAGGAGGAAGAGGAGAAGAAGAAGGAGAAGAAGAAGAGGAGGAGGAGGAGGAGGAGGAGATTGGATTTATACCCCGCCCTTCACTCAGAGTCTCAGCTTACAAACTCCTTTCCCTTCCCCTCCCCACAACAGACACCCTGTGAGGTGGGTGGGGCTGAGAGAGCTCTGATAAAAACTGCTTTTTTTCAAGAACAGCTCTTATCAGAACTATGGCCTGCCCAAGGTCATCCAGCAGCTGCAAGTGGAGGAGTGGGGAATCAAACCCGGTTCTCCCACATTAGAGTCCGCACTCCTAACCACTACCCCAAACTGGGTCTCCAGGAACTGCCAATGCAGAGGAAGAAGAAGAATAAGAGGAAGAGGAAGAGGAAGAAGAAGAAGACCCGGTTCTCCCAGATTAGAGTCTGCACACTTAACCACTACACCAAACTGCCTCTCAGTCCCTTGGGTGGGGTTTGGGGAGGGGCGGGACTTCATTGGGGTATAATATCATTGAGTCCACTGTCCAAAGAGCCAGTTTGGTGTAGTGGTTAAGTGCGCAGACTCTAATCTGTGAGAACCGGGTTTGATTCCCCACTCCTCCACTTGCAGCTGCTGGATGACCTTGGGTAAGCCGTAGTCCTGTCAGAGCTGTTCTTGAAAAAGAGCAGTTTCTCTCAAGAGCTCTCTCAGCCCCACCCCCCTCACAGGGTGTCTGTTG
>NW_015176618.1:23118-29090 GCF_001447785.1 Gekko japonicus | reverse complement strand
GATCCGCCCCCCGGGCCACATGTTTGACACCCCTGGTGTACTGTTTAGAGTTTCGGACTAGTATCTGGGAAAACCAGGTTTGAATCCCCACTCTGCCATGGAAGTTTGCTGGGTGACTTTGGACCAGTCACCCTCTCGCAGCCTAGCCTACCTCACAGGGCTGTTGTGAGGATAAAACGGAGAAGGGGAGAATTATGTGAGCCACTTTGGGGCCCCATTGGAAAGAAAGGTGGGATATAAATGAAGTCAATAAATACATACAAAAGGATCTCAAAGCAATGAAGCTTTACTTTTCATGTCAACATCGGCGCATCTCCCGTGAATAGGCTCAAACAACGCATAGCCATTGAGTTAAAAAGGTGCCGATTCTTATTATTGCATCCTCCAGAAGAGAGGTGCCAGAGGAAGGGAGGAAGCGGGAGCGTCACCCACACATAATTCTTTGAAAGAGGATAGAGAAAAGGTACAGGTTTCTACGTTATAGCCAAACCAACTGCTTGGAGGGTGAGTTCAGTAGTCTCCTTCCCGGACATGGTTAATCATATTTGACAGGTTAATCTCCAGGTGATGACAGACGGCAGCACAAGCTCAGCTCTTTCAGAGTCTGGGTTGGCTTTGAGTTCAAACATTAATTTAGTCTCCCGTTTCAAATGAGGGCTTATCTAACTGATGAAGCCCTTTCCCCTGCCCTGCTCTAGTTGGAAAGCACGGCTCACTGAGCATTCTGGGTCAGAATCACCTGTTCAGGGATTCATAATGGCTCGCGTCGGAAGACTTCCCTTGGAAGTATCCAGAGTTCTCCCACAGGGCTCATGCTGTTGAGGATGGAACATCTTTGGTTGCAGGGGTTACTAAGGGGTTAGGTGAATGGTAAAGTACCTGTTTTGCATGCAGAAGGTCCCAAATTCAAACCCTGCCACCTTCAGTAATAGGTGGTATGAAAGACCTCTACCTGATGCCAGTCAGAGCGGACTCCAAGGAGCTCAGGGTGACATAGGTGGCTTCTCTCTCTCTACAGTTTTCACCTCACAACAGCCTCCTGAGGTAAGCAAGGCTGAGAATACGAGTGACTCAAGGTCTTCCAGCAAGAACAGAGTGGGCATTTGAACCCAGGTCTCTGTGATCCTAGTCTGACTGTCTAACCCACAGACCACACCAAACTGGGAATGTCCTGGGGAACTAGTACTCCTGGTGAGATCCTGTACAGAGTTCTAATGTCTAATCCCATTGGTTTCAATGGACATAGATCAGAGTTGTTCTGCACAGGATTGCACTGTGAATTACTTTGAGCTGCTCCTACTCCATCAGCTGTCACAAGCTTAGGGTTACCAGCTCCGGGATGGGAAGTACCTAGAGATTTTGGAGGTGGCGCCTGAGGAGGGTGGGTTTTGGGGAGACGAGGGATTTCAATGGGGTACAATGCCACATAGAGTCCACCTTCCAAAGCAGCCATTTTCTCCAGGTGAACTGATCTCTGTTGCCCGAAGGTCACTTATAATAGCAGGAGATCCCCAGCTTCCACCTGGAGGTTGGCAACCCTCATCCTAGTGCCCACGAATGCCAGCCTATCACAGTGCGGTGCAGTGGTCGGAGGGTGGGACTGTTCAACTTCCTGCTCCGCCATGGATATTCCCTGGGCGACTCTGGGCCAGTGATACTCTCTCACCCGAGCCTACCTCACAGAGTCGTCGTGAGTATCAAATGGAGGACAGGAGAACGGTATAAGCCCCTGAGGAGAAAGGTGGGGTATAAATTAAGTGAGTAAATGAAAAGAATAAATATTGCAGATCAGTAAAATAAATAAACCTTGCAGTTCCTCCAAAGTGAGTGGCTGTGGCCTAGGGGTAGACCCGGAAGAGCCCCTGCCAGTCTAAGTAGACAATACTGAACTTAATGGACCAAAGGTCTGATTCAGTATAAGGCAGCTTCATGGGTGTGTCGTGGAGGGGCTCAGGGGCAGAGCAGCTGTTTGGCGTGCAGGAGGTCCCAGGTTCGATTCCCAGCAGCTCCAGTTGAAAGTACCGAGGAGCAGGTGTTGTGAAAGACTTCTGCCTGAGACCCTGGAGAGCAGCTGCCAGTCTGAGTAGACAATGCTGACCTTGATGGACCGATACTTGAGGAAGGGAGCTTTGACTCTCGAAAGGGCATCCCCTGAAAATCTTATTGCTCTCTATGGTTCTACTGGACTCGTATCTTTCTGTCAGAGCAGTGAGTGATCCATCCAGGTTGGGAAACTCCTGGAGATTTCGGGGGTGGAGCCTGGGGAGGACAGGGACCTCAGTGGGGTTGACTGTCCATGTGACAGGCCATTTCTGAGGGGATCTGCAAAGCTTCCTATGATCTGGGGGGAACCAGGTTTATTTTAAACTATAAATCTTCCCCTCAGGTACCAGGTGTTCTAAAGGTAGTGACTGCTTAAATAATAGGTTTCCCTTGTTCGAAAGCCAGTCGAATCTGACTCTAGGGATACGGTGCTCATCTCTGTTTCCAAGCCGAAGAGCCAGCGCTGTCCAAAGGCGTTTCCGTGGTCATGTGGCCGGGCATGACTAGACGCCAAGGCGCACGGGACGCTGTTACCTTCCCACCGAAGCGGTGCCTATTTATATACTTGCAATTTCTTGCTTTCGAACTGCTAGGTTGGCAGGAGCTGGGGCCAGAGATGGGAACTCCGTCATGCGGCACTCGGGTCTCGAACTGCCGAATTACCGACCTTCCGGTCTGCAGTTCAGCGTCTTAACCACTTGAGCCACCACAGCCCCATTGCTTAAATGATACCACAGCTTGAATAGCTGAAATGTATAAAAACTTGAGTAATACGTGTTGGAAATGTAATAACCATATTGGGTCGTACAACCATATGTGGTGGACATGTAAAAAGGTTCATAAATTCTGGATTGAAGTGCATACTTTCTTACAGTCAGTCTTGAATATCACAACACCTTTTAAGCCAGAGATATTTTTGTTAAACTGTTTACCAGATGAGTTAGATAAGAATCATAGATATTTTATTTCACATGTTAGAACAGCTGCCAGAATTTTATTTGCAATGGCATGGAGGACATTGAAGATTCCAACGCTACATGAGTTGATATTGAAGATTATGGAATGTGCTGAAATGGACAAGTTGACAAATATATTAAAAGGAAAAATGGAAGAAGAATTTATGGGACCCTGGAGGTTGTTTTATGACTGGTTAAAACTTAAGTATTAAGAAAATAAGATTAAGTGAAGAATAATAAGAATGATAGAGGAAGTAGTTGTGAAATTGTAATGAGAAGATATACATGCAGAAAGCTAAATTGGAATTGTTAAATATTTCTCTATTTTTCTTTTCTTCCAAAATTTGGTAACTCAAGGTTAATATAGCAGAGTTTTGCCCAGTCACAGAAGTGTGATATAGAGTGTGGTAAATAAATCTCCCAAGAAGTATATTGCAAAAGAAGGTACTTCACATTCAGGTTATAGTCAAAGGAGAGAAAGAGAAGCCTAATCTAGAAGAAGAAAAGGAGGAGGAGGAGGTTGGATTTATAGCCCATCCTTCCCTACTCAAAGGAGTCTCAGAGTGGTTTACAATCCCTTTCCCTTCCCCTCCCTGTGAGGTAGGTGGGGCCGAGAGAGCTCTGAGAGAACTGCCTTTAAGAGAACAGCTCTGAAAGAACTTGTAAAGGACCCAAGGTCCCACCACCAGCTGCATATAGAGGAGTGGGGAATCAAACCCAGTTCTCCCAGATTACAGTCCACACTCTTAACCACTACATCAAACTGGCTCTCTAAAGAGTACTTTCCCTATCACAAATGGCCATCTCGTCCGGCGTCACGTCTGTGGGAGTATGAGGGCATTGTCTCTACAGGAGAGACCTGCACAGAAGGCCATGTGCAGAGAGTGAGAGGGACAAAGGGAGAGAGGGGCCAGCGGGCAGTTCCCAGGTTAAGACAAAGAGAGGCACCCCATTCAAGGAGATACCACCTATCCACCCTTAGAGTAATATAGCTCCCTCCATCCAATGTTCAGATATGCTGAGTCACACACTCCAACAGTAAGACACAGTAAGAAAGTCTGTGTGCAGGAGAGGTGGTTTTGCATTTCTCTTCCCTGCTCTTTCGACCCCCAAATCCCTGCTCCGAGTTATTTCTATCCCTCTAGCACAAATAGAACCTGTGACACTTTATTTTCACATCACATTCCGTCCCCTCGCACAGATTCTTTTCCCATCGAGCGCCCCCATTTTAAACACATGTCAACAAATACAAACCATATCCATATAAATGAAATGCGGTGCATTGATAGATCGTGTATAAAGCGCATGTAACAAAGCGTATGACATTCGAGGCATGGGAAAGCAATCGATCACAACCAACACGGAAAAGAAGAGAATCGAAAGCCTTCAGCAATATATAAATAAAAAGAAAACAACACATTTCGCCAGATGTGTGTGTTTAAGTGCATGGTATCTGAAGAAGCGAGCAGTGACTCACAAAAGCTCCAGCTTGGTGTAGTGGTTAAGTGCGCAGACTCTAATCTGGGAGAACCGGGTTTGATTCGCCAACTCCTCCACTTGCACCTGCTGGATGACCTTGGGCAAGCCATAGTTCTGTCAGAGCTGTTCTTGAAAAAGAGCCGTTTCTGTCAGAGCTCTCTCGGTCCCACCTACCTCACAGGGTGCCTGTTGTGGGGAGGGGAAGGGAAAGGAGTTTGTAAGCCGCTCTGAGACTCCTTTGGGTAGTGAAGGACGGGGTACAAATCCAATCTCTTCTTGTTCTTCTTCCTCCCCTGCCACAGATTCTGTTAGTCTTTAAGGTCCTACTGGAGTCTTGCTCTTTTCTACTATTTTAGTGTGGACATTGAAGCGAAAGCAGACTGGCCCATTAGTAAAAGGTGGGTTCCAGTGGTTCATCGGCTGTTTGCCTGACTGAAATCCAACAGGTGAAGCTTTCCCCATTACCGCCTCTTCCTGCATGACTGTTGCATGATTCTACATGCGCTCGGGGTGGCATTAATTGTTTCAATGGGTTGTAATTCCATTAGCTGGTGTTTTTATTAGCATCTTTATTAGGCTGTAGATTTTGTCCGTCGACGTGTTATTATGGACGCGGCCGTCTTGTGGGTCCTCTTACAGGCCGAATGGTGGGTTGGAAATAAAATCAATATATAATTGCCGGGGAATGCTGCTATGGACTGGGGGGGGGGGGTTTCCCGGCCAAAAAAGATTTTTTTTTTTGCTATGGGAGGGGGGGGGGGGATTGCCTGTCACAGACAGATTGCCTCCGACTTAGGCTCAGTGCAAAGGATATCAGTAGGGGGAGAAAACTGGGAACACTCTTTTGATGAAGCTGAGGCACGCGGGGCTGCCCCCCAACAGGTCTGGTTCAGTTTCGCATGGCAGAAACACAAATCCCTGAGGGTTGTTTCCATCCAGGGTCACATCCTGTTTGGTGTAGTGGTGTAGTGGTTAAGTATACGCAGCACTCTTTTTGCAGCAGGAACTCCTTTGCATATTAGGCGACACCTCCCCCTAATGTAGCCAATCCTCCAAGAGCTTACAGAGCTCTTCTTACAGGAGCTACTGTAAACTCTTGGAGGATTGACTACATGAGGGGTGTGTCGCTTAATATGCAAAGTTCCTGCTACAAAAAGAGGCCTGACTGTGCGCAGACTCTAATCTGGGAGAACCGGGTTTGATTCCCCACTCCTCTACTGCAGCTGCTGGATGACCTTGGGCAAGCTGTAGTTCTGACAAGAGCTGTCCTTGAAAGGGCAGTTCTCGAGAGAGCTCCCTCAGCCCCACCTACCTCACAGGCTGTCTGTTGTGGGGAGGGGAAGGGAAAGGAGTTTGTAAGCCGCTCTGAGACTCCTTTGGGTAGTGAAGGGCGGGGTATAAATCCAATCTCTTCTTCTTCTTCTTCTTCTTCTTCTTCTTCTTCTTCTTCTTCTTCTTCTTCTTCTTCTTCTTCTTCTTCTTCTTCTTCTTCTT
>NW_015176618.1:22547-22802 GCF_001447785.1 Gekko japonicus | reverse complement strand
CTTCGGATTTTGAAATTCCAGGAGATTTGAGGGCACAGCCTCAAGACAGGAGGGTTTGGGGAGGGGAGGGACATCAACAGAGTATAGTGTCGTAGACTCCACCTTCCAAAGCAGCCATTTTCTCCAGGGGAACTGATCACTGTTGTCTGAAGATCAGTCGTAATTCCAGGAGATCTCCAACAGGGGGAGGGCTTCTAGTGTCCTGGCCCCACTGGTGGAACTCCTGAGGGCACCTGGTATTGTTGGCCACCGTGT
>NW_015176618.1:16193-19586 GCF_001447785.1 Gekko japonicus | reverse complement strand
CAAGCTGTGGAAGGTCAGTAGTTCAGCAGTTCGAGACCCGGGTGCCGCAAGACGGAGTGAGCTCCCGTCTCTAGTTCCAGCTCCTGCCAACCTAGCAGTTCGAAAGCAAGAAATTGCAAGTAGATCAATAGGCACCGCTTCGGTGGGACGGTAACAGCGTCCCGTGCGCCTTGGTGTTTAGTCATGCCGGCCACATGACCACGGAAACGTCTTCGGACAGCGCTGGCTCTTCGGCTTTGAAACGGAGATGAGCACCGCAACCCTAGAGTCAGACTCGACTGGCTTTCGAGCAAGGGAACCTTTACCTTTATAGATAGGAACTCTCTGTCTGGGGCAGTGACGCTCTATATTCTTGGTACTTTGGGTGGGGGGGGGCAACAGTGGGAGGGCTTCTGGAGTTCTGGCCCCACTGCTGGACCTCCTGATGGCACCTGGTGTTTTTGGCCACTGTGTGTGACAGACTGTTGGACTGGATGGGCCATTGGCCTGATCCAACATTGGCTTCTCTTATGCTCTTATGTTCTAACATCCACCTGGAGATTGGCCACCTTGATAAGGGTAAGATATGCCAGTGGCATGATTCCCCTGCGAATGAAAAGGGGAAGCCGTTCCCCCCTCCCTTGTGCATTTATGGCCCGCTTCCATCCCAAAATGGGACCACGTTACATATCTATTTAACTTATGCACCTCCTATGTTGTAAAAGCAGCCATAAAAGTCAATAAAAATGCAATAACCCGGCGTCAGTCAAAAGCAGCGAAGCAAACGGCATTGGGCAAACAATTGGAAAAGCGGCAGTGAAGACTCAATCATGCCGGGCTGCGATTGATTAAAGATATGAATCAGAAAATTAAAGGGGCTCCTTTTGTTTTAGTTATTACTGCTCGCCTAATTTATGGAGCAATTACTTTGATCCTATCGAAGGCCTCCGAAAACTGCACGGCAAGATACCGTCTGGCTGACGCTTTTTATTATTAATACAGATTACCCGAGATCCACTCAAATGAGTCCGAGGGCTGTTTGGTGCATGGCTGCATTTGTCCTGTCTGTTAAGCACACGGAGATTCAGAATGGGGTCATGAATCACAGGCAGTGATAGTGTAATGGTTAGAGCCTCGGATTACGAGTGGAGAGGCCCAGGTTTGAGTCCCTGCTCATCCATAAAGCTGATTAGCTTGAGACAATGGCCCTTTTCACATTCTCCTTTTAATCCATGTTCACTCTAGTGTCCTCTAACCAATCCTGTCCTAAAATCGAATTCAGCCTTCTTTTTGTTCTGTTCCCCCACACACACTCCCATTCGACACTGAAACTGAATTCAAGGGAAAACCTGTTGGTTGCAGCCACTTTCTCTACAGAAAAATCCTCTTGATAGTAAATAAGACTGTCATCCGAGCAAACAGCACATTCCAATCAGCAGGGTCATTTCCTGCGGGAGCACACAGGAGCGGAGCTCCGGCAGTAAGGAGCCCAGGGGGCGGGCACATGGAACAAGCCCCGCCCCCTGCACCCAGCAGCCCTTAGTTGGGCCACGAGGAGCAAGAAGCAGTCAGGTAAATTGCAGAGCCCCCCCCCCCCGGCTACATTCAGGTACAAGTTCTCCCTCCTCGTGAAGGCAAATCTGTGCACCCCCCCCCCCCAGCTAGCAATCCAAAACAGTCCAGTGGAGCCTGAGCGGTGGGTGTTGCCTTCTGACACACTTCCAGTGATGTAAGGGGGTGTGGCATATGCAAATACATTATGCTAATAAGTTATGCTAATGAACTCCTGCACCTCCTTTTCTACGAAATGACCCCTGCCAATCAGTGTTCCCTCTGGAACACATCATTCCAGGCCCTCCTGTCTTCTACCGTCATCCAGAGTTGGCTCAATTTCATGTTTCTTGCATCGACAACACTGCCTAACCATCTCATCCTTTTATTCATTCATTTCGTTATATGTATTTAATTTCACATTTTTCTATTTTTTACAGCAATTCTTTTCTGGTCCATCTTGTACCTATGTTACATAATTATATGATTAAATTGTGCTATGCTATAAGCCAATATGCTCCTCATTGTGTTTGTCCTTTGAAGAAGGCCTATACAGGCCGAAATGCGTCAGGTCAAGTCCATTGGCCCTTGTGTGCTAAATTTTGGTATTTTTACATGAGGTGTGATTGGGCCCTTATATCCTTTCTAATTCTTTGTTAATAAATACATGTATCTTTTCATACTATATAATTAATTTTTTAATTGTTGGCCCTCTATTCTGTTAGACTTACCTTTTTAGGTTCTGTATCCAAAGTATCTGAGTTTCATCTTCAGTCTCTGGCCTTCCAGGGAGCAGTCAGGGTCGATTTCTTTTGGGATTGACTGATTTGATCTCCTTGCGTACCTCACCTAAACCCAGTCAGGCCTGTTATTGTTATTCACCTGCTATTGTCATTTGCCCGATAATGTCATTCGGCATCTGAAATCACTCCACTTTCCAGTAAATAGGACAGATGGACTCACGTTCTAGCTGTATCTGAAGAAGTGAGCAGTGACTCACGAAAGCTCATCCCCAAGCCTGAAGCTGCAGTGGGGCGTCTGGGGGGGTTAGCCCCCCCGACTTAATAGCAAGCTCCCCCTGACTTCCCATCCAGCCTAGGGCGTCATGGCCTTCCCCCCCAGATTAATTTGATTAGCCAGTACCCCCAGTTTGGTGTAGTGGTTAAGTCCGCGGACTCTAATCTGGGAGAACCGGGTATGATTCCCCACTCCTCCACGTGCACCTGGCTGAATGACCTTGGGCAAGCCATAGTTCTGGCATAGCAATTCTTGAAAAAGAGCCGTTTCTGAGCAGAGCTCTCTCAGCCCCACCTACCTCACAGGGTGTCTGTTGTGGGGAGGGGGAGGGAAAAGAGTTTGTAAGGCGCTCTGAGACACCTTTGGGTAGTGAAGGGCGGGGTATAAATCCAATCTCTTCCTCTTCTTCTTCTCCTTTTACTTCACAGGGTGTCTGTTGTGGGGAGGGGAAGGGAAAGGAGTTTGTAAGCCGCTCTGAGACTCCTCTGGGTAATGAAGGGCGGGGTATAAACCCAATCTCTTCTTCTTCTTCTTCTAAATGCCCCCTGACTTAAAAAATCCTGGCTACAGACAGATGGTGACTGCAGCCATGAAATTAAAAAACGCCTGCTCCTTGGGAGGAAAGCGATGGCAAACCTAGACAACATAAAAAAAACGAGAGACATCTCCCTGCCAACAAAAGTCCGCATGGTCAAAGCGATGGTATTCCCAGAAGTCATGTATGGCTGCAAGAGTTGGACTATAAGGAAGGCCGAGCACCAAAGAATAGTTTCTTTTGAATTATGGTGCTGGAGAAGACTCTTGAGAGTCCCCTGGACTGCAAGGAAATCAAATCAGTCAATCCTA
>NW_015176618.1:9281-15924 GCF_001447785.1 Gekko japonicus | reverse complement strand
TTGGGTATTACAAGTTGAAAACACTTAGTATATCTGGGGTTAAATGTTTGTTTATGTTACTCACAGGAAGTCACATGTTTCTCATGTAACCAATGCTCTTTAGATGTAGGAAGCCCGGGAATTTTCTCCCTGATCTAGGGATTTGATTGGGACTAAAGTTTCAAGGTGTATTACCATTTTATGGCTTCTCTTCCCGTCTTTGTTTGCTGTTCTGAAGAAAAAGAAGAGTAGCCATAATCTCTCTCTTCTAGTTTTGTCTTTGTAGTGTAAGGATGTAGCCGTTTAGCTCTGTTGTTATTTTCATCCCAGTTACCCTTCCCCATGCTAGAATTTAGTAAAAACTTTATATTTTAATCACACATGGACTCTCAGTCTGAATTATTTTACTCAGGCTCTGCTGGGCTATATTATCTCTGCTAAATACCATTTTTTCAATATCTCACTATCACCCAACACGTACTTTTCTCCCTTTCTCTCAAGACAAGAACTCATGGGCACTCAATGAAATTGCTGAGCAGTTGGGTTAGAACAAATAAAAGGAAGTACTTCTTCACTGTAAGAGTGGTTGAGCAGTGGAACAGACTGCCTCGGGCGGGAGGTGGTGGATGCTCCTTCGCTGGACGTTTTCAAGCGGAGGCTGGACGACCATCTTTCAGGTACATTGTAGGGCTATATTTCGGCCATGCTCCTGCAGAGTGCAGGGGGTTGGACTAGATGACCTGCAACGTCCCTTCCAACTCTAACATTCTATAATTCTAATCCAGCTCTAGGGGGTGGTGCTCATCTCCGTTTCAAAGCCGAAGTGTCCAAAGACTTTTCCATGATCATGTGCCTGGCATGACTAGATGCCAAGGCACGCAGAATGCTGTTGCCTTCCCACAAAAGTGGTACCTATTTATCTACTTGCAATTTCTTGCTTTCAAACTGCTAGGTTGGCAGGAGCCAGGGCCAGAGACGGGAGCTCATTCCGTCACACGGCACTCGGGTCTCAAACATATCCGGTACATAAGAACATAAGAGACGCAAAGGCCCATCCAGTCCAACACTCTGTCACACAGTGGCCAAAAATACCAGGTGCCACCAGGAGGTTCCACCAATAGGGCCAGGACGTTAGAAGCCCTCCCACTGTTGACCCCCCCAAGCACCAAGAAGACAGAGCGTCACTTGCCCCAGAGCCCCTATCTATACCTTGTGGCTAATAGCCACTGATGGACCTCTGCTCCATATGCTTATCTAATTTCCTTTTGAAGCCGTCCATGCTTGTAGCTGCCACCACTTCCTGTGGCAGTGGGAAGTCTACTTCTTGTAGACTTGTGGGTCACCATATCAAAAAAGCTGGGAACCACGGACATATAGGGTTTAACATGGCACCGGTACCTGAAAGTCTCTGGGTCTTTTTTTTTTTGCCTTTGCCTTTGAGATAAGTAAACTCGCAGGTGGCAGGCCAACGTAAATAAATGCCTCTGTGAACCAGGGCAAGAGAAACAGATCAATAGTGGACATTTGTCCCCAGTGACAATAAAAGCTGTGTTCTGTGGTTTCTGGGAGATGCTCTTTCATCGTATTTAGAAAGGGGGGGTGGAAACGGCAACCACAAGGAATCCCCCCTGTGATTGTCAATGACCACTTTATTGAAGGCGTAACAAGGAAATAAGTGGATTCTCCGGGGATGTTTGAAACCACAGGCCCGTTCAAGTGGGGAGGGAGGGGGCGGACAAGATCGGTTTCTCCTTCCAGGAAGAGGCATGCGATGAGGGAAAGATTAAAGAACAGCTTTTGGGCTGCTTGGCCTGTTATTGCCGCTACAGAAAGTTCACTTTAAATTGTTCTGTGTCGTGGCTGGGGTGCTGGAGGACCTATTGATCAATCTGACATCTCAAAGCCCTCCTGCGCAGACTAAAAAATCCACATCGTATGCCCCACATTGGGGGAATCCAGAAAAAAAAAGCATAATATGGAGATGCTAGTTTTATGAACAGGGAATGGGAAGTGGAATGTAAAGATAAAGGTAAAGGCTTCCCTTGCTCGAAAGCTAGTCGAATCTGACTCTAGGGAGCGGTGCTCATCTCCGTTTCCAAGCCAGCGCTGTCCGAGGACATTTCTGTGGTCATGTGGCTGGCAGGACTAAACGCCGAGGTGCACGGAACGCTGTTACCTTCCCACCGAAGCAGTACCTATTTTTTTTTGGGTAAACAAATTTTTATTATTTTCCATAAGAGTTTTACAGTTAACCATTTCCAATTTTCCATTATTCACCTATATCCATTTCCTCCCCTCCCTCCTGTGGCTTCCCGCAATGCTTCCCCCTTACCCTCCACATTATTGTATATCATCGATTATATCATTTTTCTTATCATTACAGTTTTAAGATAACATCATTTAGCCTAATATTGATCTAAACATATTAAATTTTGTTTCACATCCCAGTTCTTTTCCAGATAAATTTTAAAGTCATTCCATTCTTAAAAAAATGCGTTGTCTTCTTTGCCGTTCAACTTTTTTGTGATTTTGTCCATTTCCGCCATGAACAGAACTTTTTGTATCCAATCTTCAATCTCTGGTACTTTCTCTGTTTTCCAGAATTGTGCATACAACATTCTTGCAACTCTGCAGGTCCCGTCTACTCACATATACTCACATCCGGTCCTGCATTTTAAAGAGTCCGATTTTCTTTCTGTTGTTCGCTGCCCATCTAGGATTTCTACTTCCTGCTCAACCAACTCGGAACTCTTCTTTCGTTACACTAGCCTGTTCTTCCCACGATGTATTTCGTCAGTTTCGATTTTTCAGCTGCGCGCACATCTCAGTCCCCACCGCAGGAATGATAAACAAAATACGTTTTTACAGTACCTATTTATCTGCTTGCAATTTTTGCTTTCGAACTGCTAGGTTGGCAGGAGCTGGGGCCAGGGATGGGAGCTCACTCTGTCATACGGCACTCGGGTCTCAAACTGTACATCTGTAGAACTTCTGGTCTGCAGCGCAGTGTCTTAACCTCTGAGCCACCACGGAATGGGGGGGTGCATTTCGGGTTGCCGTAACACTGGAAAAAGACAATCATGCTAGGAAAAGTTGAAGGCCCTTTTGTTGGAAAAGGTTAGGTCAGGGTTAGAGTTGGTTGGAAAAGGTGCAGACAGCGAGGGGATCATCTGCACTGATGGCTTGCTTGTCTTTACACCAGTTTGGTGTAGTGGTTAAGTGCACGGACTCTAATCTGGGAGAACTGGATTTGATTCCCCAACTCCTCCACTTGCACCTGCTTGGATGACCTTGGGGAAGCCATCATTCTGACAAAAGCTGTCCTTGAAAAAGGGCAGTTTCTCTCAGAGCTCTCTCAGCCCCACCTACCTCACAGGGTGTCTAGGAGCTGGTCTTGAAAAAGAGCAGTTTCTGTCAAGAGCTCTCTCAGCCCCACCTACCTCACAGGGTGTCTGTTGTGGGGAGGGGAAGGGAAAGGAGTTTGGACGCCACTCTGAGACACCTTTGGGTAGTGAAGGGCGAGGTATAAATCCAATCTCCTCTTCTTCTTCTTGTGGGGAGGGGAAGGGAAAGGAGTTTGTAAGCCGCTCTGAGACTCCTTTGGGTAGTGAAGGGCGGGGTATACATCCAATCTCTTCTTCTTCTTCTTTTACCTCACAGGGTGTCTGTTGTGGGGAGCGGAAGGGAAAGGAGTTTGTAAGCCGCTCTGAGACTCCTTTGGGTAGTGAAGGGCGGGGTATAAATCCAATCTCTTCTTCTTCTTCATGCGAGCCGTCTGGGAAGAGGTCCTTACACAAATCCGAAACACAACTGGTATTGGAATTCTTCCTACTCCGGATCAGCGCTTTTTTAACAGATGGGAAACTGGTCCTTGTCCCTTTTTTCAATCTGAAGCCATCTCTATCCTTTATTTGCTGCAAAACCAGCCATAGCTTCATACTGAAAAGATAAAACAATACTGGACCTGTTACTCTGGCACAAGGACTTATAGCAGGGCCACAATCACCGACAATTTATTGTGCCTTACTTCCCAAACATCTTCAGCTAACTTTGTGGAGATTTGGTTCCCCGTAGTGCAATATCTGACAAAATAAGCTGATATTCCTGATGTGATTGATACTGCCTGTAGTAATTTTGAAAGATCTTTCAGTACTTTTAATATCCAGATTAAAACGGAGAAAAGGAAAACAGGGCAAATATGGTATAAAAAGGTAATGGTAAAGGTTTCCCTTGCTCGAAAGCTAGTGAAATCCGACTCTAGGGGGCGGTGCTCATCTCCGTTTCCAAGCCAAAGAGCCAGCGCTGTCCGAAGACATTTCTGTGGTCATGTGGCTGGCATGACTAAATGCCGAGGTACATGGAATGCTGTTACTTTCCCGCCAAAGCGGTGCCTATTTATCTACTTGCAATTTCTTGCTTTCGAACTGCTAGGTTGGCAGGAGCTGGGGCCAGAGACGGGAGCTCACTCCATCATGCGGCACTCGGGTCTTGAACTGCCGAACTACAGACCTTCCTCAATGCTTATTGTATGTATCTAGATTAGACTTTATGTATTTCGATTAATTTATTGATTATTGATGTGTCTTTGTTCTTGTACTATATTGCACCGTCTCATCTTGTTATGCTTACTATAGGTAAATGCAATAAACTATTTCAAAAAGAAAAGAAAAGCAAAAGGCACCAGGAAAGGATGAAGAGGAGGAGAATAAGAGATTGGATCTATATACCCCACCCTTCACTACCCGAAGGAGTCTCAGAGCGGCTTACGATCAATGCTCCCTCCAGGCTGTGGAGTCTTGTGAGCAAAAATTCTGCTTTGTGAGCTACTGGCATTAAAGTTGTGAGCGAGCGATTTGGCTGCTGCATCAGTTAGTTTGCTCTGGAGCCATCCTTCCTGAGCTAAAACAAAGATGTGTGAGCTGGAGGCTAAAAAAAACTGTGAGCTAACTCACACAAACTCAGCTTAGAGGGAACACTGCTTGCGATCTCCTTTCTCTTCCCCTTCCCACAGCAGACACTGTGTGAGGTACGTGGGGTTGAAAGTAGAAGGGTGGCGTTATGGCCTCGGCCACTTTATCGAATGATATGGCAGTAGTTGTGTCTGTTTTAGAGCTGTAGTTGTGCCTGTTTTAGAGCTCCACCACAAAGTTCAGTTTGGTGTAGTGGTTAAGTGCGCGGACTCTAATCTGGGAGAACCAGGTTTGATTCCCCCACTCCTCCACTTGCACCTGCTGGATGACCTTGGGCAAGCCATAGTTCTGGCAAGAGCTGTTCTTGAAAAAGAGCAGTTTCTGTCAGAGCTCTCTCAGCCCTGCCTCCCTCACAGGGTGTCTGTAGTGGGGAAGGAGGTTGTAAGCCGCTCTGAGACTCCCTTGGGTAGTGAAGGGTATAAATCCAATCCCTTCTTCTCCTTCTTCTCTTCTTCACTGTCTCTGGCTGCCCTTTAACTTACCTCAGAAGTGGGATCATATAGAGCAGAGCCTCTGATACCAATCTCAACTCACATGGGAGTTGACAATCCTAAATCATTCAGGGCATTTAATGATTTCCAAAAAAACAGGCCTTGAATCTTATCTGGAAAAGAATTAGCAGCCAGTGTAATTCTTTTAGGCCTGCCTGTCTATTGCGCATGCTGGGTAAACAATCTTGCGATAATTAAGGGAACTCTCCATCTTTGAATATCATCAGGCTGTGCTGAATTGACTGAGGAGTATATGTTCCTTGATTATGAGTACATAAGCTTTATATCCTGGATGGGAGATGTGGTGTATCAAGTCCTGACAAGTCCAGACATGTCCAGACAAGTCAAGCTTTGCTCCAAGAGACAATGGACTATACGGATCCTAGCCCGCTCCAATCAGGGGGCTAGGTTCCTGGCCGGAGGCAAATGGGACTCGCGGCCGCTGTAAATAACCTATTGGGAAGTGGGGGGGTGTTTTGGGTGGCGGTTTCTCAGGGAATATAAGCCGGCCTGCGAGCCGGCCAAAGTCGTCTTGTTCCTGATCGAATAAAGTACACTTTGCTGAAATCACTCTCCGTCTGCGTACTTTTCAGGAGACCAGGCGGTTATCACTCAGGTCACTCCTGTGGGAGGTTTGAAAAGACTTGGTCATGATTTCATTCTATACAGAATTACTGTTCTGTAATAGCGACTGAGGAAGAACATTTAAGGAAACAAGGGAAGTAAACTGGGGCCTCGTATCACTGACTTCTTTACTCCTCATTGTTGATATAACTTATCCTTTACTCCTCATTGTTGTGGTTACTTATTCTCATTGTGATTGCTTTGTCTTTATGTAATTATTCTGTAGGTGTTTATAGGATGCCCAGTTTTGGGCACCACATTTTAGGAAGGACGTTGACAAGCTCCAGCGTGTCCAGAAGAGGGCAACCAGGATGGTGAGAGGGTTGGAATCCAAGTCTTACGAGGAAAGGCTGAAAGAGTCGGGTCTGTTTAGCCTGGGAAAGAGAAGGCTTAGAGGGGACATGACTGCAATTTTCAAGTATCTGAAGGGCTGTCATGTAGAAGATGGAGCAGCAGATCTATTCTCTCTTGCTCTGGATTGCAAGACTAGATCTAATGGGTGGAAATTACAAGGGAGTCGATACCGGCTAAATATCAGGAGAAACTTTCTAACTGTAAGAGTGGTTGAGCAGTGGAACA
>NW_015176618.1:2538-9138 GCF_001447785.1 Gekko japonicus | reverse complement strand
CATTTTTGCCTTCGCTCAGGAAGGATGGCTTCAGAGAAGACTAATTTATGCAATAGCCAAATTGCTCGCTCACAACTTTAATGCCAGTAGCTCACAAAGCAGAATTTTTGTTCACAAGAGTCCACATGTTAGAGGGCTATCTTTCAGCTATGCTCCTGCAGAGTGCAAGGGGTTGGACTAGATGACCTGGAAGGTCCCTTCCAACTCTAACATTCTATGATTCTATGTTCGAGCGAGTTCTTTATTTGATTTTTTAATTACAATCTTTTGGATAAGTTGGCAACTGGCGTCTCGTAACTTGTGAATTTATTAGTATTGATGTTATTATTTACTAAAGTGTTGCCTTATTTTCAATAGAAGTTTCAGTGGTTAATTTTTATTGGTATGACTTTCGTAACGTTTGGGAGTCTTTGGCAGGCAGCCCATTTTCGGAGTCTTTTCTTTGATCTCAGCAGCTCTTTGACTCTGCTGTCCGTTGTGGTCTTTAATAATCACGGGAAACGGCAGAGAAAAGGAAAAGATGGCATGCACCAACCAGAAGACTTCTGAAACCTCCCCAAAAGAAAAGAAATCCATTACAAGCCGAAGAACGAGCACGTTTCTCTCCACTTCTCTGCAGGTATGTTTATACCATTAGGACTCAAGTGCTTTGGGCTTCCAAAACGGAGAGGAGCTTCTTTTCAATTTAGCACACATGCAATTGAAGAGGCATTTTCAGGAGGGAAAGTACCGGGCAACGAGGCTTATTGATGCTCTTCGGAAAGGCATAATATGCCAGGGCCTTACCGGCGAGATAAAGCCCGATATCCGACACAATGCATCGCGGGCTCATTGAAAACGCGCCGTTCCACCGAAACGGCAAGATGATGAGAACACAAATTATCATTAGCGAAAGAATCCAAGCAGAAAATCATTCCGGAACACCGGTCTGAGCCCGCCGAGGAAGACAAAGGAGTTCTCTGTCTCTGCTTCGGGATCTTAATAAGGAGAGATGGATACCGCGGAGGAAGACCTGAGCGATAACCATTTGTGGCAGAAAAGCCCTGCTCTGATTTGCAGGCCCTGTTCCGTCCTGCCCTCCGAGGTGTCTGGGCACCAGCGGCCATCCGAGGTCTCCACCTGGTACCTGCTACCTGCCTCATTTTGCCAACAACACCCTGAGAAGCTTTCCTCTCCCTCTCTCTTGGTTCAACCACTGCCACCACCTGGCTTTTGTAGGAACTGCCCGTTGAGAGGGCTCTCAACACCCTGACCTGGATAGCCCAGGCAAGCTGGATCTCGTCAGATCTCAGAAGCTAAGCAGGGTCAACTCTGGCAAGTACTTGGATGGGAGACCTCCTTGGAATACCAGCAGTCGGGAGGACAGGGGCAGGCTTTATTCAGCCACCTCTCTGAATATCCTCTAGGCCCCCAGTAGGGGTCATTCACCAGAGGTCGCCATGACTTCCAGGTTCTCTCTCTCTTTCTCTCCTCCACTCTCTCACACACACAAACACACAAGAAATACAAAAAAAATACAAAAGAAGAAGAAGAAGAAGAGATTGGATTTATACCCCGCCCTTCACTTGGAGTCTCAGAGCGACTTGCAAACTCCTTTCCTTTCCCTTCCCCACAACAGACACCCTGGGAGGTAGGTGGGGTTGAGAGAGCTCTTTCCAGAACTGCTTTTTCCAGAACAGCTCTGACAGAACTATAGCTTGCCCAAGGTCATCCAGCAGCTGCAAGTGGAGGTGTGGGGAATCAAACCTGGTTCTCCCAGATTAGAGTCTGCGCACTTAACCACTGCACCAAACTAGCTCTCAGCCTCCCTTCCTTGCATTGCTGTTCAAAGGCCTCACTCTGTTCCTGTGTCTCTTCAGGTTTTGAACAAAACTCTCTCCCAACAACACTCTCTTGGCAGTGATCGGTTTATTGAGAGATAAAGAGGCTTCAAGCATAGACGAACCTGTGTCAGAACTGACTCCCTTGGTGCCAGTTCTCTTATTATACACAATTCAAACAATCCCCCTCCAGTGACCAGTCCAGTCACACCAATACAGCCAGCCCGCCAAAATCTACAGTGCACTGTTACCCCTCCCCCAGCACCTGCAAGCATAGGGTTACATTATCTAGCACGGTCTGGTACCCAAGGTCAAATATGCATTCTTCCCATGGAAGGGAGGCTTCACATAGATGCCGTTACAAGCAAGCACTACTCCCAGCAAAGCAGGTCCACACACACACACTCACTCACATGCTCCCCCCTCCCAGCCAGAATGAAGCAGGACGATAAGCATACAGAGCCAGTGTCAGACTGACGGTTAAGAACCCCATGGCAAACGAGGCCCGAGTTTGACAGTCTCCTGCCACCCAGCATCTGGTTAGCACCACTGGGGAAGTGGCCATCTGTCAATTGATTGCCCCTCCCCTTCCTTGGAGGTCCTTTTAAAATAGCATGCCCAGAACAATGGAGGTCAAATGTGGTGCAGAGAAACACTACCAGCATTAAAAGTAACAAAACATTTATTAAGAAAGAAAAGGCCCATATGCATACGCTCAGCACAGCAAAAGTTTGAGCAAGGGATCCAAAAGAAAAGCATAAAACATCATACCTCTGTTTCTCCCTCTGTACATACGCTAGCAGATGTTAGAACATAAGAATGTAAGAAGAGCCCTGCTGGATCAGACCAGTGGTCCATCAAGTCCAGCATCCTGTCTCACATCCCTGCACGTGCTTGGCATGCAGAAGGTCCCAGGTTCAATCCCCGGCAGTTCCAGTTAAAAGGACCAGGTAGGAGGTGATGTGAAAGACCTCTGCCCGAGACCCTGGAGAGCTGCTGCCAGTGACCTTGAGCCAGTTTGGTGTAGTAGTTAGGAGCGTGGGCTCTAGTCTGGAAGAACTGGGTTTGAGTCCCGACTCCTCCTCCACATGCAGCCAGCTGGGTGACTTTGGGTCAGTCACCATTGTCTTAGAACTGTTCTCTAAAGAACAGCTCTCTCTCTCGCTCTCTCTCGAGAGCTCTCTCAGCCCCACCTACCTCACAGGGTGTCTGTTGTGAGAAGAGGAAGGGAGAGAGATTGTAAGCCGCTCTGAGACTCTGAGTGAAGGGTGGGGTATAAATTCAACTACTACTACTACTCTTCTTCTGACTCCACCCCATTCCTCAGGTGGTTGCTTAGGGAAGTTGCATATGGAGCTGTGGCTCAGTGGAAGAGCCTCTCCTTCAAATACAGAAAGTCCCAGGTTCATCTCCAGGTATAAGGATCAGGTAGTGGCTGATGGGCAGGATATAAATCCAGGCTCCTACTCCTGCTCCTCTTCCTCCTGCTGCTCCTGCTGCTGCTCCTCCTCCTGCTGCTCCTCCTCCTGCTGCTCCTCCTGCTCCTCCTCCTCTTCCTCCTGCTGCTCCTCCTCCTGCTCCTCCTCCTGCTGCTGCTCCTCCTCCTCCTGCTGCTCCTCCTCCTTTTCCTGCTCCTCCTGCTGCTCCTGCTGCTCCTCCTGCTGCTCCTGCTCCTCTTCCTCCTCCTGCTCCTCCTCCTTTTCCTGCTCCTCCTGCTGCTCCTCCTGCTCCTCCTGCTCCTCTTCCTCCTCCTGCTCCTCCTCCTGCTGCTGTTGCTCCTCCTCCTCTTGCTCCTCCTGCTGCTGCTCCTCCTCCTGCTCCTCCTCCTCCAAAGGTCTGATTCAATACCAAGCAGTTTCATGTGTTCCTGTGAAGGCAATTCTATGCAATGCTCCCTGTACCAGCCGCCCTCCCCCTCCCCGGCTTCACCTGTGGCCTTTTGCAGATGAAGCAGGAGAGGAGGGGCCCTTGGATGCCCAGCAATGCCTTTTGGGCTTGCTGTGGAAAGGCAGGACAGATCCACTTCTGGGACAGGCTTTGCATAGGCAGTTCATAAGATCCAGCCCGTTGGTGTTCCGGGGAAATGAAATGTTTTCACGCTCGGCAGCAGCTGCGTAGCGTTCTAAGTTTCCCAATATCTTGTTTACAAAGCATTCATATTCAATATTTCATAATTACTGCCTGAGCAGGGCTGATGCCGATCATTGGAGAGGTCAAATTTTTCACTCCCGGACAAATTAATATGAAATATTATAAGCCGCTCGGTTTCAGGCCTCTGCAGTGCAGATAGCACTGGCATGGAAGAGCCTACCGATTCAGGACAGACAAAAGGAAATACTTCTGTACAAAACGAGTGATTAAAATGTGGGATCCACTGCCAGAAGGGGGTTGCCAACCTCCAGGTGGCACCTGGAGGTGGGATCCACTGCAGGAAGGGGGTTGCCAACCTGGAGGTCTCCCAATATTACAAATGCTCTCCCGACAACTAAGTTCAGTTCACCTGGAACAAATGGCTGCTTTGGAGATGCCCAGTGCCAGCATCCGATGGAGCTGATGGGTGGTAGATTCAGGACAGACAAAAACAAATACTTCTTTTACAATAAGTGTTTAAAATATGGAACCAATTGCCAGAGGATGTGGTAATGGCCATGGGCACAGACAGCTTTAAAGGGGGGGTTAGATAGTGTTGGATTTTTAAAATTGTAATTCAGCAGAGTTAAAATAACTTAGCAATGCCAGAGTAAAATAATCAGACTCAGAGTCCATGTGTGTTTAAAATAGAAAGTTTTTACTACAACCTAGCATAGGGAAAAGGGTAACTGGGATGAAAATAACAACACAGCTAAATAGCTACATCCTTACTCTACAAAGGACAACACTAGAAGGGCGATAATGGCTTCTGTACTTCTTGGAAACAGCAAAGAAAGAGAGGAAGAGAAGCCATAAAATGCAAAAACACTTTGACACTTTGCTTCCAATGAAACTCCTAGATCAGGAAGGGTTTTCCCGGGCATGCAGATCTAAACTAGCATTGGCTTATATAAAAACATGTGATTTCCTGTGACAACAAAAACAGACATTTAATCCCATATATACTGAAGTGTTTTCAACATGTAATACCCAACAGATAGACCATCAATCTAGCTGTGACCAGGGCCAGGGCGTTTTCGGTGGCGGCTCCTACCTGGTGGAATGAGCTCCCAGAAGAGATCCGGGCCCTGCGGGACCTTGTACAGTTCTGCAGGGCCTGTAAAACGGAGCTCTTCCACCAGGCTTTCGAGTAGGAGCCGCCACCACCATTATTCCACCAACGCCTTTCCATCACCGCACTCTACCAACGCTGGTGCGGGTATCATCGGGGGTGCGGGACGTCCCTAGTGGACGACAGGGTTGTGGGGACATATATTGCTGTTGTGGTTCAGCTGTAACACCTTCAGAACACCACTTTGGTTTTATGATTCGGAGTGGGTATTGGAGCACCGACATTTTATTTTTTTACTAATTTTAATCAACTGTAGTATTCAGTATTTATTGTATTTCTTTTGTTTTTATTGTTATAATCTGGCATTTGCCCTTGTTAGCCGCCCTGAGCCTTCGGGGAGGGCGGGATACAAATCCAAAGAATAAATAAATAAATGAAATTCATCTATCTATCAGTGGCTACTAGCCATGCTGACTAAAGGGAACCTCATCTTGCTTGTGTTTCCCAGAGCTGTCTTAAGGAAAACTGCATGGTCTGAACTGGCAGGAACTGTCCAAGAGAGAGATCTTGGAGTCGTGCCATGCTGACTAAAGGGAACCTCATCTTGCTTGTGTTTCCCAGAGCTGTCTTAAGGAAAACTACATGGTCTGAACTGGCAGGAACTGTCCAAGAGAGAGATCTTGGAGTCGTCGTAGATAACTCACTGAAAATGTCGAGACAGTGTGCGACTGCAATAAAGAAAACCAACGCTATGCTGGGGATTATTAGGAAGGGAACGGAAAACAAATCAGCCAGTATCATAATGCCCCTATTTAAACTGATGGTGCGACCTCATTTGGAATACTGTGTGCAGTTCTGGTCACCACACCTCAGAAAAGATATTATAGCACTGTGCAGAAAAGGACAACTAGAATGATCAAAGGGTTGGAACCCTTTCCCTATGAAGAGAGGTTAAAGCACTTGGGGCTCTCTATAGCTTGGGGAAATGATGAGTGTAGGGCTGCCAAATCCCCCCGGGGGGCGGAAAATCCCCCACCCCAGAGGCCCATTCCCAGACGCCGGGGAATCGGGCCCCGGGGGGAACCCCGCCCCGGCGTGCGCGTCACAAGGCAGTGACGTCATGACGCCGGGCTTGTTGGGGGCGGGGCCATGACCATACAACTCTATGGTTTTCCTTTGTATGGTCATGGCCCCACCCCCAGCGTGCCCGGCGTCACGATGTCATTGCCCTGTGATGCGAATGCGGCACGCACTTCACGCATGCGCACATACATCGGGATCCCCCAGGAGTCCCCCGCTGGTGAGGTAAGTCACAGTTGGCAACCCTAGATGAGTGAGGGGTGATATGATCGAGGTTTACAAGATTATGCATGGGATAGAGCAGGTAGAGAAAGAAGTACTGTTGGGTATTACAAGTTGAAAACACTCAGTATATCTGGGGTTACATGTTTGTTTATGTTACTCACAGGAAGTCACATGTTTCTCATGTAACCAATGTTCTTTAGATGTAGGAAGCCCGGGAATTTTCTCCCTGATCTAGGGATTTGATTGGGACTAAAGTGTCAAGGTGTATTACCA
>NW_015176618.1:0-2036 GCF_001447785.1 Gekko japonicus | reverse complement strand
ATTGGGACTAAATGGGACTTATGGCTTCTCTTCCCGTCTTTGTTTTGGTGTTCTGAAGAACAAGAAGAGCAGCCATAATATCTCTCTCTTCTAGTTTTGTCTTTGTAGAGTAAGGATGTAGCCGATTATGCTCTGTTGTTATTTTCATCCCAGTTACCCTTCCCATGCTAGAATTTAGTAAAAACTTTATATTTTAATCACACATGGACTCTCAGTCTGAATTATTTTACTCTGGCTCTGCTGGACTATCTTATCTCTGCTAAATACCATTTTTTCAATATCTCACTATCACCCAACAAATTCTAATGTATTAATGTATTTAATGTATTAAAGGAATTAACGAGTTCAGAAGCTTAAAGAAGCAAGTTAAAAGACTGCTTAGTTAAGTACTGAAATATACTTTTTGCAATAAATGTCAGCCTGCAGTGCAATAAAGTTAATTATAGAATGAGGACCCAAACTATCTTCTCCAGCAATGCAAGTTGAATAGCCAGCACGATGCTCTTTATTCTTGGTGCTGGGGGGGGCAAGAGTGGGAGGGCTTCTTGTGTCCTGGCCCCACTGGTGGACCTCCTGATGGCACCTGGTGTTTTTGGCCACTGTGTGACAGAGTGTTAGTGTGGATGGGCCATTGGCCTGATCCAACATTGGCTTCTCTTATGTCCTTATGTCCTTAATGGTGGGAAGGCATATGATTGGGTTCAGGATCTGGTCAATGCCTGGATGAGAAATCTCTTGGGAGTCCTACGGTACTCCTTCCTGGTTCCACAATGGAAGAAAAGCCAGAGAGGAATGGAACACATAGAATGCAATTAAAAACAACACAGAATGTCGAACCAGATGGATATTTTGGTCCAATTTGGCGTGGCGTAACTTATGTTCTTCAATGCCACAATCAACAAATCTGCACGAGTTCACGATAAGCGAGCTTCCCACATTCACCATCGTATGCCTGTTGAATTGAAAGAGCCTCCCCCCGCCCCGTTCGTCAGTTCTGCCAGGGGAGTACATAGTGACAACTCCATTAAAGACACGGCCAAGTACATGAGATCTGCAGTGACAAACCGGCAACGGGGAAGGAAAGTGACGGGTCTGTTGCGTGTATCTGATCCCCTAATTACACATATGCAGACCGAGGGAGCAAAAAAAGGGAGATGATCACTTATCAAGAACCGTAGGACTGTTTGGTACCACCGACCAGGAGACAGGAGAGGTGGGGGAGGGGGGGCTTTTGAAATTGACAAATCAAATCCGGGTGAGTGACAGACAATGTAATTTGAATTCACTTGCGTCAGGCAGTAATTTGAATTCACTTGCATCATTCACTTGTTCAGTTCAGGTTGGCGACTTCCCTTGAAGAGCATGTTTCGTTTCCACTTCCGCGGCCATCACAGCAGATTATTTATTATCCTGTTACTCCACTCTCCCTCCGAGAATGACTTCTGTTGCTTGGAATCATCCGAGATGGGCCGTTGTCAGTTTTGGCCAGCTGGCTACAAACATCTGGAGTGCCGAGGAGCCCGCGAAGACCAAAAAATCCATCTGCAGACAGGAGAAATGTTTGTTTTGCTTTGCTCGTCTTATGTTTTTTGCCTTGATCTCGGAGATAGTTTCTCGGGCTGATAAATATTTTAGAGTAAAAGCACAAAAGCCGGCATTGGTATTCTGGTCTCACTTGACGCTCCTCTGTTCCTCTTGCATGGGAAACATTCTCCTCCGCCAGAATATGTTCTGGAAACAAAAAGACCCGCTTCTCCCTTCTCTTTGAAGATTCCCCCCCACCCCAAAGCAAGGAGAGCTATAAAATCTCCAGAAAAGGTTAAGACCTTCGGAAGCCGGGAGCATCAGAGGCAACAGCTCCAAAGAAAACAGCCTTTATTCCAATTGTCGTCTTCTCGATAGTTTATTTCCTTTAACCTCTGACCTCTGAGCCAAACAATAAAGGAAAAGAGGAAACACAAATTTGGGGGAGAGAAAGGCTGCATTTAATTTTTAAACACATAGAAATATACATGTGTGTGTATACACACACATAC
>NW_015176617.1:32807-37672 GCF_001447785.1 Gekko japonicus | reverse complement strand
ATCTAGGTTTAATCCCTTAGGATATTGTGATATGAATTAAATAACTGGATTAAATTCCAATACCTCTGTTTTGTAGGAAATAAGGGCTAGTCCCTATATTAAATGTAGCAACTCTTGAGAAGAGTCTTTAGAAACCAGGAAAATAACATTACAACATAAAGAAAATTTATACACAATACCAGGTAGTATTCTTCAATTTTATCTTCCTTTTCTGTATACAGCCTGAACATCTGCAAAAAGGACATAGCAGAGCTGGAAAAAGTACAAAAAAGGGCAGTCAGGATGATTAAAGGGCTGGCATTTGGAATAATGGCCCATTTTACACACACACCTCACTGCAGAGTTTCAGAACAGCAATCCTGACCTCAAACCCTGTTCCAGACTTAGGCACCACTCCCCTTCTCCCAGTGTATTTATTCTGCAGCTACAATTAGTATGCAACAGTTAGAAATGTATTTTTGAAGGAAAAACCTAGAATCACCTCCATAGAAACTGATCATCATCCTGGGACAGGAGATGAAGGATGCACAGGGTGAAGTTAAAAAGACCTGCAGACCTAGATAACCAGGCTTAGTGTATGGAAGAAGCAGGTGAACTATTTTGTTTAAACATTGTGTATGCTTTTTCACTGATTTAAAATCAGTTTTAAATTAAGGCTATCTCTGACTATTGTGCTTCTCATAGATTCCTCTAACACATGCTTCAGGATTACTGAGGAGCCCCTAAGATAAATCTGTTATGTTTTGGTCTGGCACCTCTGAAGACAGGAGCCCAGAGATGGGCAGTCAGTGCATCATCACAGGGTGATACGATCTCTGTTTCCCTGCCCCGACAACCTCCTCAGACTGTGTGCGCCATTTAGAACTTCTCCTCCACGCGGCCGCTTAACTGTCCCAACCACCACCCTTATGGGACCTTTGCTGTGCTACAAATGCCGCCTTGGGGAACCCAATGGTCCTGCTGCCAGGCCACCACCCCTTATGGATAGCACCTTTCACCAGGCCCTCCTCCAAAAACCGTTGTTGACTTTAGGGCCCTCCCCAGGGAGCTATGCTGCCACCGGGCCCCCACCGCTCAAGCGCAGGCAACACTATGGCCTGTCGAGGGCCGCCGCCACCCAACGAGGGCTACCGCCAGCCGCAGGAAATGGTCATGGGCCTTCAAGCAGTCCCCACTGCCACCAGCTGGAAGACTCCACCTCCACCGCAGAAGCAGTCGCCTCCACTGCCTGGAAGCTGCCACCGGTGGGAAGAGGAGTCTTCTAGCTACAAGCCTATGAGGTAGGCCGCACTTCTCTCCTTCTCCATGCTTGGACGTCCACTCCGTCCGAGCACACGGAGCAACAGACATCGGGTGGGAGCAGAGCCTGGCCTTTTCCAGCAGAGCCAGCTCCGCCCCCGCCCACGTCATGATGCACAGCGTCATGGCTCTGTTGCTGCCCCGGCTTCCTCTTGGGTGGCAAAACAGCTCCCAGACCTCAGCAGCTTTGCCGGGAGGCTGGGAGCTCTAGTGTCTGAGTAGCACCTTCAAACATGTAAGTTCTACCCTTGAACATGTTCATGGTGAAATTCACGGTGTCCCTAGTTGCTACGACTAATCCAAATTGACAATCATTAATATTGTGTAACACTCCAATCTGGCCATCATTCTGATGCTTGGCTGTTTGGTTTGCATTCAAGACAGTCAGTGGGAAGGAGAAAATGAGGAGGAAGGGATTCAACAAGTAATTGACAGGGATGTTAAGAAATCTGTATATTACATGCAGAAGATTGCACTGACTTTCTAAACAGTTGTTTAAAACAAGGCCAGGTGGGATGTTCACTATAAATAGTTAGTAATTTATGGCTTCTTGAAGTCAATTAGGAAGGTTTTCTGACAACCTTTGCACCCTCCTTCAGTTCCCTTGAGTCACTTGCGCACTTCTGATTTTTCACACCATTTTCATTTGCTTTTCATTCATAATGTTGTTTTTATTCTCTCTTCCACCTATATGTGAAGCTGCTTCCCCTGTAGCTCCAACTTGCCCCACTCCTGAAGAAAATACCTCCGAATCAATCACTTCCTATCACACTCCCAATGTACCTTTGATGTCTTGGTACTCTGAATGTTCAACAGCAATTTTTTAAGAAACAGAGGAGACAAGAATTGGTGGGGGGTAGAAGAGCTGTGTGTTGCCCTTTCCTATGCTAAACACATCCCTTGTTCCTTAAGTCTAAATTCTAATTCTTAATTACAAATTTGTGGAGATTCATTTTTTCTTTCTTTCTTTCTTTCATTCATTCTACTGGTCTATCAGTGTTACTTGTTTTGTGATTTGATTTACTGACTTATTGTCTTTTTAAAAAAAGATTTTTATTGCATTTTCTGAACTAAACCTCTATGGGGTCGGGGAAAGGGAACAACCTAAGACTACGAGTAACAAGAGCTCATTAATACATATTTTGAATAATAGATGTTTCCCTAATATCAAAATGGTAAAAAATGAGCGTTATTGCAATACAATTGTAGAGAATAAAGCGAGCATTCAAAAACAGATTTGACTAAAGTGTATGCTTCTTAGCTTAAAGTTATTTATTAATAATAGGTATCAGACAGTCAGAGTTACATTATTATACTTATTTTCTTCCTTTACATTTCTTTTCAAACTCCTTTTTATTTTTAGGAGGCTTAGGAGCCATAGCCCCTAATTCTGCTTCAGAGTCTAAGGATTCAACCAACGAGTTCTTAGAACTTTCTTCATTTTCGTTTTCTTCTTTTTCTGCATCTTTATCATCTACTAATTTCTCAGGTCCATCCTTATCTTGTTGTTGTTGCTCAATACATTTTTTTGCTTTAAGAACAGAGTCAATCTTTTCTTTCTTCCTGTTGAAGTTGAAGATAAGGACTTCTGGTGTAATCCATCTGTAAGGGGTGTTATGCTTTTGCAAAAACAATGCCAAGTCTCTGTAGTGTCTTCTTCTTTTTCTGATTTCAAATGGAATGTCTTTTAAAGTTTTGACTTGTTCTCCTTGGATTTTCAAAACATTTCAGCTTGTCGCTTTCAGAATCAAGTCTCTTGATCTTTTTGAGAATTTGACAAATATTTCCACGGGAAGCTTATTTTTCTTTATATATTCTGGATATTCTCTGTTTTTGCTGAAGTTTCTTGAAGTTCCTTGTGCAACGTGTCAAATTTCTGGTTAAGCATGGTCATATGGTCCACTAGAGGGTGAAAGGCTGCAGCAATCATTTTGGAAAAGTCTATAGTTGCTTCCGGTTAAAAAGCTGGAGACAATGTGCTGGCTGCTCCTGTAAGTTTCGCTTTCACCACCATTTTCTCTGAGCACTGTGTCATTGTTTATAGTTAGTAAGCAGCTTTGAAAACTCTCTTAAAGTCTCTTAAAGTCTGAAAATATCCCTTTCTAGCTAATCCGCACCGCACTCCATCAACATCTGCTCTTTTCAAGCTGCCCCCGCCTCCCGCTTTTAACTCAGATCTTTGGATGTGGGGATTTCCCCCCTTCCACTTATTTGGGGCGGCTTTACTTCCGACGTTCAGATGGCAGCTCACTAAATGGTAAGTTTACTCCCATTCTTACTTGCATTTGTTTAAGCAGTAGGGAAGATTGGTCCTGGTGGATCTCTTGCATGCTCGGTCCAGTGTGTGCCTCTAGGTGCTATTGCTGGCTCTGTGACGCGAGGACCTATCGGGGCAAAGAGGTGCCTCAATCCCTCGGCATTGTGCCTTGGGAGAGGCACCTCTCACACCCCAGGCTGCAACCCTCCTACAAAGGGTCGCGGGGGTCCAAGATCAACTCGGACCCCTTCCCATCAGCACGTTTGTGGGCTGCTCACATCAGAGCAACGATGGAGGGCACCCACTTGCGAATCGCCAAAAAACGGAAGTCTTCTAACTTATTGACTTGATTGGATTTGTTTTAGTTGTGAATTACCTTGAGCAGGTCTGGAGAGGCAGCATACAAATTCTCGAAACAAACAAGACAGACTGTAATTGCACCACTAAACCATAGAAAGGAAACAGATAGTTTCCCAATACTATAGTGATGTAAAGGCATAGTGAAACAAAGTTTGAGTCCACTGGCACCTTTAAGACCAACAAAGTGTTATTCACAGTATAAGCTTTTGTGCACAAGCACACTTCCTCAGTTATGGTTGGAAGGCCGTTTGGAAGGGCGGGATATAAATCCTAAATAAATAAATAAATAAATCTACCTCTATGGTTCTCTTTGCCTTCGTTTTCTCTGCTGCTTCTGTCTCAGGACTGTCCTCCAGCATATTTTGAGCTTGAATGTTAATTGAGATCAGCATCCTATCTGAATTTAATGTAAGTTACTACTAGGTTGATTAGTTGTAATTTGAAATATCTTGTATGTGTTCATAACAAAGGTAATATTACTATGACCTGCAATTAAGGATAGGGATGGTGATTTCCGGTGCTCGAGGGGAGGACGCTAATATTTGCCTCTCTCCCTCTTAGGGAACTATTTTATGTTATTTTATCTAGAATATTAGTTTTACATTTTCAAACTGGCTATTTACTGGAGCCTGAATCCTGCCGAGTCGGCTCCATTTAATTTTAGCCTGGCTTGGCTTGGTTCCCTAGGTTTTATTTTGTTTATTTTAGTGCACCGGGAAGGCTTTCTGATTTCTCTTTCTCCAACTCGTCTGTTTTCTTTGCTGCTATCTGTTTTGCCTGAGTGATAAGAAGTCAAGGCGGAATTTTTGCTGCTGCCTGCAGACCAGCAGCTTGCCACTTGAAGTGGAAGGTGAATTTACGATTTGGGACAGTCAAGCCTCTCTTGCTTTTAATTTTAATTAATGGCACCTGGTAAACGGCCGAGAGACACGGACAGCACGAACATTCC
>NW_015176617.1:31050-32790 GCF_001447785.1 Gekko japonicus | reverse complement strand
TGGAAGACTTTCCCCCCCCCTCGGAAAATGTAAGTGGAACAACTGCATATAATGTAGAAACTACCAACCGGTTCACTCTTCTGGAGGGTCTAGAGGAGGAAGGAGGAGGCACCGAGCCGCATGATAGCAACATTACCTACTCGTGGGAAAGTTCTCCAACAGCTCAGCGTTTTGTGTCTGGGGAAGGAGGTGAGGGGGACCGGGGTTCTCTGCTGAGTAATCAATCAATTTTGATTGCAAGAACTGTAAAAAGTATTTTTGAACGCATGGAGGCAATTGCCAATCAAGTTGTGCAGCTAAGGACTCGAATGGAGGAAGTGGTGGAAGCGCTCCAACCCAACAAAAATCCTAGTAGGCGTAACAGGTGCCAGTCTTACAATCTTGCACAGCGGGAGCAGTGTTGGGTAGCAAGCAATTTGTTAGCAGACAGTTGTCCGACGGAGGTAATGGGAAAAGACAAAAGGGATCACCTTGTTTTCAAACCCAACTGCATTGCCCTGACAATATATGGTTACCCAGTTCCCTTTAAGGAGGCTCCTGTATAGGTAGGGCGGAGAAGGTGTACTGCCCATCTGTCGAGGATATTGGGAATGGATAAGGCTACAATTGATCTTGAAAGGATCTTACACCTTAACCTACCGGACCAGACGCAAAAAGTTCTCCTCTCCTTTGCTTCCCCGAGAATTCCTTCACTAATTCTGAAGGATAAAAATAGATTTAACTCATGGGGAATTTATCCGGTGAGGGTGTTTGAGAACCTGGTGGTTAAACCTCTGATATGGAACAATGTAAACAGACACATCACGGGCCCCCTCACGGAGGGCTCTACAGAGCCTCCCAAGGTACAAGCTGAGCAGCTGATGCATGAGGAAATCAATACCCATATGGAAAGCCTATCTTGTCAACAGGAGGCCAATGGAAGTCACCTTTACACAGTACCCACAGAGAAGCAAGTACCGGAGGGTCATCTATTTAACTCCTCAGAAGAAGAGCTCCTGACCTCATTTGGGGATCTGATCCCAGCTGAGCAACAGGCAGTGTGTGAAAGACTGGCCTTAACACTAAGGAAATTAAAGGATCTCTCTGGGATAGAAACCACCCCGCAAAGTAGGATGATGGAGCCTGGAGGAGGAGAAATTGTGCAGGACCTAACCATCTTCCTCCCGGGGCAGCTTCTGTTTCACCGCAACAATCACCACCCTGCAGTGGCTCGGCAGGGGGGCTGCTGAGTCGCGACATGCAACCCATTGCCAATGGATGTGTTTTTCAAGATCAGGAGGGGATGCTGGATCAAATCAGTATGGATCAATGACGTTTAAAAATTCTGACTTGGAACATAGGTGGGTGGTGGAACAAACAGTGGGACCCTGAGTTTAACAAATTTCTAGGCTGTGCAGAGATAGTGATGCTCCAAGAGACCTGGGCATCGGCTTTAGCTCTCCCTAACATGGAAGGTTTCAAGGTTTACAACATTCCCGCCATTAAGATCCATAACAAAGGTAGAAGCTGTGGTGGCTTGGTTACAGCGGTCAAGAACTCTCTCCAGTTGGAGGTGGAGTTTATCCCTCATGATTGTGAGGACTTTGTGCTACCTCTCTTGTTTAGAGGCCCCCCGTGGGGGAGTCTTTTGTGTTTAAATGTATATCTGCCCCCCAATGGTATAAACGGAATTAGTAATGAACTGTGTTGGGAAAAACTGGTGGCCCTTATGGAATGGTTAGTGGCCCAATACCCGAACGC
>NW_015176617.1:28750-28870 GCF_001447785.1 Gekko japonicus | reverse complement strand
GGCTTTTGAATCGACATATGGTAGTAAGTTGCCGTACAGCCCCCTTGTATAAGATCCTCAAAAGAGACCATTGTAGGACTGTATATCTTGAGAAACTAACTACTTTGGAGCTGAGAAGGG
>NW_015176617.1:17661-28227 GCF_001447785.1 Gekko japonicus | reverse complement strand
ATTGGTGTAGCACATATTCTAAAAAATGTATTTTTGTACACTATAGAATATCTCCTGAAGAAGATCCATTTTTTGAAACGTTGTTATGTAATCTGGAGATGACGTTGATTATGTACCTTGGTTCAAGGATTTTCTATTGAGTTGTGTATCATGTTGTAGTGCTTTAGATTGCAATACATAAACAGCATTCTTTATAAGTCTTATGACTGTTTGATTGTGGGTCAGACTATCACGACTGTTGGCTTTATACTTGTTTAACTCATTCCCATTTGTGACATGTTGCAAATTATATCCACTACCTCCCACTTTTGATTCCCTCTCATTCACCCCACAGGAAGGGAAAGTGGGCATGAGAACACTGGGCCTGTCCCCTGCCTCTGCATAATTGTCTGGAAGTCTGTGAAGTGCAACCATGCAGAGGATATGCGTACTCCTCATGATCATCAACATCCTGAAAGCAGCATCACTGATCATGGGTGTACATGTGTGCGGACAGCCACTTCCACCATGCAGTTGCACTCTGCAGATGACCAGGCAAATGTTTGGAGGTGAGGCAAGGCCAGTATGCTTGTGCTCAGTCCACTGCACTCAGGGGCATAGCCAGAAACTGTCGGGTGGTGGGGTACTGGGAACTCTGGGGGGCGGGGGAGCAGGGGGAGAGAAAGAGATCCCATTGGCAGACAGGCAAACAAGAGAAGGGTCTTTTCTTAGTTGTTAGCTGCACTCGTTGGCCACTACAGGACAGGGCTGACATGATTAATACTTGGGGCATATGCACTCTGTGCTACACCCAGTTGCTAGACCCACTTGCCCACCCACTATTGTAGCAGAGAACACATACTTGCCAAGTACTATTAGCATCAACTGGCCGGCTCTTCTCCTGTAGCAGCCAAGGTGAACAAGTGAGGTTGTGGGGTATGAGCCATGAGTGAGGGGGCACCGCCACTAAATGCCTCACTGTAGCAATGGGCCTGACTGCACCATGAGTCAACAAGCATGGGGGTGGAATCTATGGCAGGCTATAGAGACCAGGGCTTCAGAGGCGATCTTCTCTGGTAGGATGGATAGTCCAGTAAGAAATTATTCCTCAGTAAGAAATTATGCCTCATTTTCTGCACTTAGATAAAATTGTAACTGTATGCATTGATGTGTATTATTATGTGACTAAAAGAACAGCCCACAGGTGGTGTAAATAGATAGGAAACATACAAAGAAAAGTTTAAAAAGTGTTAATATATAAACAGGGATCAAACACATTAAAATGTGAATAAGGTCAACAGAGGGATCCTCACACTGACACAGTCTAGTTCAAGGCTTCTCTCTTTAGAAATAGACCAATCATTTGATAATCATAACTGACAGATTTCTGGGAAAGGAGTAGCAATCGTAACAAAATGTGGATAAAGGCACTATATAAAGTAAGCTGTTCTAGGTAGAATGCAACATGTTTTTTTTTTTTTAGTTGAGTGGGCTGCCCCTTGAAGAATTCTGACAAAGTGTCTCCAGATATTAATAAATAACAGCTCAACTACGAGCAGAAGTTTTCAAAATGGCAAATCATTCAAATGTTTTCACCTTTCAAGTAAAGAAAATGGTATGATGCCATACTCCAGATCTGATACAGATCAGCAGACACCTAAATCAAGTAGAAAGGCAGAAATCAATCAAGACAGAATCCCAGTGGAGGTACAAATCAACACTGAGTAGTAAAAGGTCTGAAAAAGATTTCAGATTGCATTTCGTATAACAAAAGTAATGATTGGTCCCCAGCGCTTTCATTCTTGACAGCAAAAATAAATAAAATTTAATACATTGGAAAGATTTAATGTGTTGCAGGTGTTGCAAGCTCATACGTGTTAGGCATCCATCTTCAATTTTTTGAAACTAAAAATAATTAATATAACTTTATATAACACAAGTTGTTATACTTCATGTATTAAGAACATAAGAGAAGCCAATGTTGGATTAGACTGATGGCCCATCTAGTCCAACACTCTGTCACACAGTGGCCAAAAATACCAGGTGCCATCAGGGGGTCCAACTCCCAACTCCAAATCATTAATGAACAAGTTAAAAAGCATCGGACTGAGTACTGATCCCTGCGGTATCCCACTGCTTACCACCCTCCACTGAGAAAATTGCTCATTTATACTCACTCTCTGTTTCCTATTAATCAGCCAGTTTTTGATCCACAAAAGGACTTGTCCTTTTATCCCATACCTATTGAGCTTACTTAGAAGTCTTTGATGAGGAACTTTATCAAAAGCTTTCTGGAAGTCAAGGTAAACAACATCTATTGGGTCCCCCTTGTCCACATGTTTGTTCACTCCCTCAAAGAACACTGACAGTTTAGTGAGGCAAGATCTTCCCTTACAGAACCCATGCTGAGTCTTCCTCAATAGTTTTTTTTCATCTATGTGCCTATTAATTCTTTCCTTAATACTAGTTTCCACCAACTTACCCAGTATCGAAATCAGACTGACTGGCTTGTATTCTGGGATACAAGTACTTTAGATAACATTCTACATGGGCCAAGCCTGTGGAAGGTATTTTGCCCATTCCCTCTCCCAATTGTGGTGGTGGAAACTGCCATCAAGTCACAGCTGATTCATGGTGACCCTGTAGAGTTTTCATAGCAAGAAACAGTCAGAGGTATTTGCCATTGCCTGCCTCCACGTCATGACCTGGTATTCCTTAGAGTTGTCTCAGTTCCTTAGAGTTGTCTGTTAGTTTCTGAGATCTGTTGAGATCTGGCTAACCTTCCCCATTGAACCTTCCTGCATCTCAGAAAGAAAACAAAACTCATAAAGATTGGAGGCCCTCAGCAATGATATAGCATACAGCATGGGAGGATGCTATGGAACAGAAGAACCAGCAGAAAACCACCTCTGTACAAATTATTGCATGGACTTCTGTTCTTCTTGCAGAGGAACTTGTGCAGGGTATTTCTGCCAGTTCTCTCTTATTGCTGCATTCCCCTGCACCACATTCCATGTAGTTTCTAAGGATCCCCCAACCCTCTCTTTTGGAGAGTGTGGAGCATCCTCAGTAGAAAAGAGAGGGTGGAGGGGAAAAAATCCCTTCCTTGGACTAACTCCATTTTGCATTTGACTGGCTCCAACCAGTGAATGCCAGTAACACAGTAACAACTTGGAGACTGCCTCTCCCCATATGAGCCCCATAGAGCACTGAGGTCCACCAATTAACATCTTTAGGTGGTCCCCAGCTTTTTTGGCCCTGGCCCCTGCCCGGTGGAATGAGATCCCAATTGAGATCAGGGCCCTGCGGGATTTATTACAATTCTGCAGGGCCTGCAAGATGGAGCTCTTCCACCAGGCTTTTGGTTGAAGCAGCAAGCATCCACCTCCTTGGGTCAGCCCCCACTTTTAGCCTGGGCTGGCCCCTCACTTATAGCTTGGGTCGGCCCCCATTTACAGTCTGGGTCAAAGACCCTAAATTTAACAGATCTCTAGGAAATTATTCCCAGTATAGCTGGCTTTTATTAGAGTTGTATGTTTTATATGCTTTAATATGGTTCTAATTGTATTGAATTTTATATTGTTGGACTGTATTTATATTGTTGGAACCCGCCCTGAGCCTGTCAAGGGGAAGGTGGGATATAAATCCAAATAAACATAAACATGTTACATTTCCATCCAGGTATTTTAATTCTATAGCTGAAAAGGAAGCTGGTGGAAGCCAACCGCCACTGTTAGACAAGATGCAATCTCAAATAAATTATTACAGATACCTAAGCACTTTGTATTGATTTTCACCTCCTCTAGGATTTCCCCCCATTATTGATTCTTGCCTTCTTATTCAGTTTAAGTGTTACATAATCAATATTAAGCCTGGTGGCATGACAACAATTTTTAATATAAAGGTGAATGTGTCCGGATGATTGGCAGTTTAGAAAGATTTTACCCAGATCCCTTCTGGAATGAGCATTGCAACATCATGCATTAATGGCTATATTAAAGTGAAAAGTAAAACATAAACCCTCTATAAATGATATGCTACATTTGTCACCTAGAGAAAGAATTGTGTTTTGTAGATCTGCAATTCAGCATGGGATATATTTTCAGTATATGTGTTGAAACAGAAAAGCAGGCTGGCATTTTAAAGGATAAGATAAATAAAATGCTTGTTGAATATTTTTATTATTATAATGACCAGAAGTAATGAACTATAGAATATTACAGACTTTCTGTGTTTGGGTGTTTTAAAAAAATCTTTCGTGAATTTAGACATTGTTATTGCATGTGGGTAAAATCTTTCTAAACTGCCAATCATCCGGACACATTCACCTTTATATTAAAATAAGTTTGTTTGTCATGCCACCAGGCTGAAAAAGGGCTGCGGTGGCTCAAGTGGTTAAGACACTGAACTGCAGACCGGAAGGTCGATAGTTCAGCAGTTTGAGACCTGAGTGCTGCATGACGGAGTGAGCTCCCGTCTCTGGTCCCAGCTCCTGCCAACCTAGCAGTTCAAAAGCAAGAAATTGCAAGTAGCTAAATAGGTACCACTTCAGTGGGAAGGTAACAGCATTCTGTACACCTCGGTGTCTAGTCATGCCAGCCACATGACCACAGAAACATCTTTGGACAGCTCTGGCACTTCAACTTGAAAACAGAGATGAGCACCTCATCCCTAGAGTCGGATTCAACTGGCTTCCGAGCAAGGGAAACCTTTACCTTCACTATTGCATGTGTAGTGAAGGCAAGAAATAGATCTGAACCTTATCAGTATCCTACATATGGAAAAAGCAGCAGCTAGATTAGTTTGAAAGAACAAATATGGGGGAGGTGACCAGGGGGTGGCTTGTCCAAGCAAAAAGCTTTCTTCCCACACCTTGCCCTGTGGCTGATAAACAACAGCATAAAATGCAGGTGGAAGTGATTAAAATACAAATAATAATAATAATAACCGTTGCAATAACCTTTACACTGTGAGAAATCAGTATATTCCCCCCAAAATTAAATATTAGACCAAATTAGGATCCTTTATATATTTCGTTATCAATATGCATCTAAATACTATGTCTTTCCCCCCATTACATTCTTCCTTAATAGAGATGGGCACAAACTGAATTACAAGCCAAAATTAGTTATAAACCTCACACCCGGTTCATGGTTAATGAGGCTCAGTTCATTGCCATCCCTATATGAACCTCCCAGGTCTGTCAATGTGGTTTTGGAGGTTCATGGGGTTTGTGGTTTGTGTTGGGAAATGGGGGAGGGGAGCGAAGGGGATTGCTGAAATGGTTTGCATTTATATCAGCCTAACAAACACTGTGTGGTGCCCATTGTCAGAACCCATTTAAAGGCAACATTCCCTTTAAATCACTTTTGCAAGCAGGTGCATGCAGGAGTGGAGGCCAAGTTGAAAATTTGCTACTTGACCTCCACTCCCATGTGGTGCCTAACTCAAAACCCATTTAAAGGGAAAGTTTTGACAGCAGGTTTTGACAGCAGGCACTGCAGGGGAGTGGAGGCCAAATAGCGCCTGACCAAATTCACCCCTTGACCTCCACTTCCATACAGCACCCAACTCAGAACCCATTTAAAAGAAAAGTTCTGCCAGCAGAAAACGAGGAGGGAAGATCTACAAGCCTCATGAACCCGAACTGGTTTGCAAAGTGGGGGAAGTTCATTCCAGTTTGTTGTTTGTGGGACCTTCAACCGGGATGAACCTCCATTTTCCTGTTTCATGCCCATCAGTATTCCTTAATACACAGAATTTCGGATCATGGTTTTGCAAGGTTCACTGACCCGTCTGTAATACGAGAAGGCTTTTGAGCAACTAGTAAACTATGGTGTGTTTCCTTCCTTCCTTCCTTCCTTCCTTCCTTCCTCATTGAGAGCTGTTCTAGAGAGGTGGTAACAATACTCCTGGTCACCAGCCCATTGTCTGGCTGACTGCGTGCAAATACACGAAGCTGCCTTATTTTGAGTGAGATCATTGGTCTATCATTGTCAATATTGTCTATTTTGAGTAGCAGCAGCATTCCAGAATTCCAGGCAGAAGTTTTTCACATCACCCATATCTGATCCTTTTACCTGGAGATGCTTGGTACCAAACCTGAGACCTTCTGTATGCAAAGCAGATGCTCTACCATTGAGTCACAGACTCCTTCTAAATGTGAACATTTGTGATGTTTGTACCAGTTCTGCATCCAAAACTAGTCCATAATATTGTCAAATAATGAATTTTATTATCCTTCTCTGAATTCTTTATATCCTATCTATCACTTTACTGAAGAAGTAATCCATGTGATTACTGTAACTCGCTCTATGCTGGCCTTCACTTGAGACTGGCCTGGAAGCTGCAGCTGATCCAGAATGCAGTGGCATGAGTCCTGAAGGGAATGCCACAGATGGATGCCAGTGGAGTACCAAGTCAGATTCAGGGTGTTGGTACTGACCTTTAAGGCCTTGAGTGGTCTGGGACAAGAGTATCTTTGGGACCATCTCCTCTGGTGCATCCCTGGGAGAGCATTACGCTCTTTTGAGAGTAATCTGCCGGTGATCCCTGGCCCCAAAGACATCCAACTGTCCTTGACCGGAGCCAGGGCCTTTTCGGCCCTAGCTCCAATCAGGTGGAACTCTGCCAACTTCCATCAGGACCCTGCAGGACTTTATGCAATTCTGCAGGGCCTGTAAGGAAGAGATGTTCCACCAGGCTGGCACCCCTCTTTTCTTTTCTCTATTCTTTTCTTCTTTTTTCTTTTTCCATCTTGCCCACTTTGGCCTCCTCCTTAACCTGCTCATGAGATGGAAGAATAGTCCAGAGTACATTTCAGATCAAATTATAAATGCCATCAGAAGACTGTGAAACTTTGGGGTGTACTGATAGTTGATTTTAAACTGTATTTTTATGTATTAATTTATTGTAAATTGCCCAGAGCCTTGTGTACTCAGGGATGGGGCGATTCAGGAAGAAGAAGAAGAAGAAGAAGAAGAAGAAGAAGAAGAAGAAGAAGAAGAAGAAGAAGAAGAAGAAGAAGAAGAAGAAGAAGAAGAAGAAGAAGAAGAAGAAGTTGTTGTTTTTACAGGAATGAATGTCCAGATAATGCCATTGGCTGGACTAACCAATGGAACTTTTGAAGAGAGAAACAAGGTAATGGCATGGGCTGGACTGACCAATGGAACTTACAAAGAGAGAAACCAGAAAGGGTACAAAACAACCAGAAATGTTCCCTCTTTCAAAATAAAAGCAGTTAAACATATCCTGGCAGGAGGGTCCTGTGGCTGGAAGAGTGAACAGAGAGAAGACCTAACCCCTTGACCTCAGAAGCAATTTCACTTTCAGTAGCAAGAGGTGAATATGCTTACATGAGAAATGGGGAAAGTTTGGAAAGAAGCCTTAGATGGAAGACCACCTATTTGAGGCCTGGGGTTTCCTTGAATGTTGAATGATCAAAATGTGCCACTGGCCTCTTCAGTGTGAAAGGAATTTGGAAACATGAACAGGCCTGATACATGGGGCACAAAACAGCCACCATGTATAAAACTATACTAACTCCACATTTCTGGAGAACAAGTCCTCTTTTAGGCTAGTGTGGAGTGACTGGCTACTTTGAAGTGAGCAGTAGTTTTCTTCTGGAAACTGCCTGTGCAACACAGAGGGAGTACTTCGCTATTCTTGCAAAGCATTACAAAGAGCTATCCAGAAGAGCATACACTCAGATTACTCAACATCTTCTCTTGCTCATGGTAGCATTTTTGTATTTTATCCCTCTTTCCTAAGCATTCAATATATTATTTCCTAAATAAAACATAGAATGGAGAGATCAGATTTACAGTACAATGTAAATTAATTTTACAGAATGGAAGAATAATATAGTATTTCCAGAACAAAGTTGGAGTCCAGTGACACCTTTAAGACCAACAGACAACACTTTTATATGCTCATAACAGGAATAAGTTTGTGCACCTGTTATAAAGTATTTTCATTACTTGGAGTCACTTCACCTAGTAAACAAGGGCTATCTATGGTTTTATAACCATTCTGACCCTGAACTTCTATCCTCAGCCTGTTTTTCATACAATCTAATGCTTCACCTAGTAAACAAGGGCTATCTATGGGTTTATAACCATTCCGACCCTGAACTTCTATCCTCAGCTGATAGGTAGTCTGTTTTTCATACAATCTAATGTTTTTTTCATGCCTGGAACTTCATTTTTAAACAAGACTTCCTGCACATCTTATTTGGGCCCCAATTATAAATGGCTTACTCATAGGGGAAAGGGTCTTTGAATATTCATAGGACCAAATACCAAGAGGCATTTCATATTCATTTCTGAATACAAATCAGTGCAGAACAAATATAAATTGGTAGAATGCATTTTCTTTCCCTCATTTTCTGAAAGTTTCTGGAGTTAAAACAAGTTTGCCATACAATCATCTGGTTCTGGATGTTGCATTCCAGCTTTTAATGTGACTTAGTTAATAGTCAAAACTGATCAATAGTATAAGTTGATGGTATAAAAGGAAGAAGCAATGCTATTTATTTAGGCTTTTGTTCCCCATATTTCTCCTGGAAGGGACATCAAAAATCATTCACAAAATACCAAAATAGAATTTAAAGGGAGGAAAAACCTTATAACAATACTCTGGGCTAGTTACATATTTGTTAATATGGCTCATTGGTCCTTTCTGCACTTGAATCTCATTGCTGGTTTTATCAGAGTTCAACTTGCAACATTTATCCCTGGTTATAACAGCATCCATTTATCCCAGGACAAGTGTGGGGCAAAACCAGTGTGACCTCAATGTGATGTGGAAACAAAAAATACCCCAAGATAATACAGGGGTAAACTTGAGTGTAGAGTAAAATGTAAAAATACCCCAAAATAATTACAGGGGTGAACTTGAGTGTAGTGTAGAATGTAAGTTCGGGGACAGGGTTGAACAGGATTTAAGGTCTAGTACAGAATCACACATTCAGTGCCACGATGTCAGGTAGTCCTGTCATGGTGTTGGAATGCAAAGGGGGATTTTTATCTCCCTCCCATTCTCAGCGCTTCTCTGCCTAGCACTCCTGCTATCTGCACATTGGCCTTGAAGATGCTTTGCTTTGCTGTAATTCCCCAGGCCTGGGAACTGTAACTGCTTTGGGTGCAAATATGCTTGCTTGCTGGCAGGGCCCGCGAGAGAGAGAACACTTCATTGGCTTCTTATAGGGATATCTACTCAGAATCCTACTCATGTAGAAATAATAGATAAATTGCTTGAAGCTGCAGAAATGGACAAATTAACTTTACAGTTACAACAGAAAAAAGATGGAACTTTTGAAAATATTTGGACAAAAGTTTATAGATGGATTGAGGACTATACTCAAAAATCTTCAAAATAATTAAAAAAATAAAAGTTATCACTTATAATTGAATATAAAATTAGACATAGGTGCTTAAAATCCAATAAGATTCAAACATACTACTTATGTTAACCAGATACTAAGTATGAGCTCCACTATTGTAGTAGGTGTTGTTTGTTACTGTCTTGTTATGTGATTGTTGTGATCGTTGTTCTTTTATTTCTTGTAGTGACTTTCTTTTTTCCTGAAAATAATAAAACATCCTGACTTTGGCCAGGGTAATATATATTCAACTACTAATTACTAAACCCAGGTGTTATCCTCAATGAAAGGAGTGTGTGTGTGTTGATGAGTTTATGAGTCTTCTCTCCCTCCAATGGGATTTTAAAAAGTTGTGGTCCAGTTATCATCCATATCAGTGCATCATATCTCAGTATTTATGGTATGTGTGCATGCAATGTAGCACATCACTGTTCTCTTTAAAATCTTAAATATACCTCACCATTCCATCTGATCTGTAAATAATACATAATGAAGACTACATATCTCTTGCTGAATTAAGACCTTGAGCAAATAAGTATATGCAACAACCTCAGGATCCCTCATGCAGTAAGCATTAAATAAGGTACACAATTTTGCTTCAGTTTCATCAGGAGCTAGATCTGGCAGAAACTTGTTTCTTGAGACCCAGGGAACAGACACATTATTAAGAACTGTGCTTGTTTAATTTATTCCATTCTCAGCTACCTTGGATGCTCCGAATATCCTTGCTGTAATACAAAAGGCTACTCTGCCATAGAGATCAGTGTAGAAGACCTGCCTGAGTCTGGCAGATCCTTGCCACTATGTAACCTGAGAGGGAAGGTGGTTTCTTTCACCTTTGTTCTCCACCTCTCTGTGACCCCAAAGTATACCCTGCATCAGAGGGAAGCCTGTTCTACTGGCATTTACAGGCACCCTCAGCTCTAGACTACCCCAGGGTCCTGTCAACATCCATGTGATCTATAAGTCTGGCTGTAGATCATATCAATCTGTTTGACGGGAGCTGACAGCTCAGGGTGTCAGTAGAGCTGGCTCCAACTGGTTCTGTCTAGTTTATAGCAGAGCTAATTAACAGTGACGCAGCATTGGGTCCTGATTGGATGCTGTACTGTGTACTTTACCTTCCTGATGGAAACCTGGTGTCTGTGTGAGCATTTTGTCGTTCTGTGCAATATATTGGTGGAGGCTCGTGTAAATAAATTGTA
>NW_015176617.1:0-17611 GCF_001447785.1 Gekko japonicus | reverse complement strand
GCATTCCTGAAGGTGACACACATATGATCATTGGAGCTTGCCAAAAATATGGACCCTGGAGGTTGCAGAAACAGAACATCTAGCTTTTCTAATCTGCCCCCCCCATAAGTATCAGAGTTCTCAGCATTCCAGCATATCCCAATATGGAGATCTTTCTCTGAAAGCTCCTTTGTTTCTTTGATGTGTAAATCTCCTTTAGTGACATTTCTCTGCAAGACACCTACTCTGTCCTTTATAGCCCCTTTCCTGGGCCAAACTTTTAAAAATGTGTTAACATTTCTCTGGAAAGCAGATTTATGGTCCTCTCCCTGGTCTATTCTCTGGAATACCAAAAACATATTGACTCTGAAGTATCTGATAGTATCAGCCATCACCCCTACATGCACACTCCAGGAGATACCCACTTTTGATCAAAGTTTTGGAAACCTCTCAGTCCTTTGTTTGGACCCATAATCCTGCCCCACAGGACACCTTCTCTAGTCTATAAAAATAGCTGATCAGCCACAGCTCTATGTGTCACTCCAGGATGCCTAACAGAGTAGCACCCCCAAACTCACAATTTGGGGCCCCTTTTGTTCATGATATGCTGGTCTTTCATGATCTCCCTTCCACAGACTTCTGCACATCTGGATGGTAAATATCACCCCATAACCCCCTCTAAGCTCCTCCATTTCTCTGTAGCCTTGTTTGTGTGTGTTATTTGATTGCTTTGGTGTGTATGATTTACATTTAACCAGTATTTTCAATAAAACAATAATCCTTTTAAATTTAGTACTGATAATTTTGAGTTTTCCTCTTTGAAACTGACCATGGTATACACAGGTGTAGATCCCAACTGTTACACCCATCTTGTCAGTTCGGTCTCCCTGCTAATTCCCCCATCTAAAACAGGGACAGACCAGTTTGGGTAACAGATTAATTGGTGGAGAATATCACCCCTGACCCTGCTCCTTTCAACCTGAGGAGTAAGAGCCAGCCTGTCCCCCTCAGTTTCCCTTTCCTTCATGGCTTGGCTCTTCCTAGGGCCAGCCCTTTTAGAGATCCCACCACTCTAGAACTGTCCTGGGATCTGAGAAATTCCTGTGGGTGGCTCAGGTCCCCAGTGATCAGCTAGAAGTCAAACTCCACTAGAGTAGAGCTTAAAACACTGCATAACCTTTCCCAACTGATTTATCATCTTTTCTTTACACGTCTTTAGAAATTTTGGAAGATCAGCCATTGTGGCCTGGCAGCACATTCAGCATGAACTGTAAAGCACCCTCAAATGCCTTCTGCCATTCCATTGAAAACTTGCAGGATCTGAAAGCAAAAGCAATGCTGCAAATAAATAATTCAAATTATAAGGTCCATTGCACTGAGGGAGGGAGTTGTAAACCTGTTTGGTATTTTCATGACTGAAATTGCCACCGTGAGTAGCATTTACAGTTCTTTACACTGCAAATGTCACCAAGCTGACAAAGGACTTTTCTGCCTTTAATGTTCATCTGATTGGATCTATGTAGGTAATTCTCTCTCTACAGCTTGTAGACATTTGCTTCTGTAGAGCCTAACCTTTAGCAAGACTTACATAATAAATCCCATTTCACTATCTGACAAAAATATATTTTTAAAAAATTAAAAGCAGAGTTACCATGTTGCAATGCTTTAAATTCCATGAAGAAGTGGGAGATTCTGCTAATTATGTCCATTTTTCTCACCTTTCCCATGTCTTTTTGTCTACCCTCTTCCTTGCTTGAAATCTTGCTTATTCTAGCAACCATACCAGTATCTCAATGTAAGAGCAGTCTTAAGATTTAACTCATATGTTTACTTAAGAAATAAAACATGAACATGCATGCCAACTAGGGCTGCCAAGCCGCGGCGGGGAATCCGTGCGTCTTCACAGGATCCCTGCTGCGGGGGACAGCGATACGCGTTGTGCCGCCGTCGCCAGGATGTGGCGCTACGCGTCGCTCTGGCAACAGCTGCAAAGCCTTAAGGCTTGTCATATGCTCCCCCACCCCGAAGAGGCCCCCAACTGAGTCACCCTGACTGCAGACCCCATAGGCACCCAGTATGAGGACCCTCCTATCATTGATATCTCAGGGTGCTTGCCAATTCCACATCCCCTCAACCTGTGCTTTTCCCACCACAGAGGGGGTTAGCCTTGGTTTAACTCCCCTCCCGCCAACCATTAACGGCCCCTCCCACCAACCATTAACTTCCCTCCCGCCAACCAAGGTGGTCATGTAGACCATCTTGCAGATCAACACATCAAAAGACCAACCCAGTAACCCCACTGTGGTCTCAAAAGATGTGGTGCTAAGGTTTGATCCTGAGGCAGAGACTGCCAAACCTAGTGCCCAGATTGTCACCACCAAAACGCCCAACCACGGCCTGGGGAGGCACTACTGCCAGCTGACAAACATCTGGAACTGCCAGCCATTACCAGTGATTTCCATCCACATGCCACATCCTGCAAAGCAATAAAAACATCAGCCAGCACCAGTGACTGCCATCAGCACCATATGCCCAGTAACACGCCACCTGATTCTCCGGCACCTGTTGACCAGCTGAGGAATCAGACACGTGGATTTGGCAATCAGGTGCAAGGAGGCACGCTTGCGCAGTTGGTGATCATTAAGCCCACATTACTAACAGAATCAAGGACTTCGCGAAGCCGTGCTAATGAGATAACGACCCAGCATGCTATTTGAACAGACCGCTGGCTGCTAGCAAACTGTGCTGGCAAACTTGTCCATTGGACCAGAAGCTTTGCACCTCTAACTCTGTTTGGCTCCTGATTTCCCGGTTCCTGACCCAGTCCACGTTTTGACGACCCCTCTGGCTCTTGATCCTTGGCTACGCTTCCTGACTACGATACTGACTTGTTTGGACTCTGACTATCGGTAATGTTTGACTACGGCTTGGCTTTATGTGATTGGGACTTTTGCTCGGACTCTTTTGATCTCTCTGGCTTGACTCTTAAACTGGACTGTAAACTCTCCCTCTCTGCCTTGCCCCACTGGCCCTGTCGTGACACCCCACAACAGACACCCTGTGAGGTAGGTGGGGCTGAGAGAGATCTTTTGAGAACTGCTCATGAGAGAACAGCACTGAAAGAACTTGCAACGGACCCAAGGTCAAACTGGCATGTGTGTCAGGATCCACAGCCAAACAAAGAAGTACACGCTTGTCATAAAGTTATACTTTAATGTAAGAGCTATAGAGGCAGTAACATCAGTACTGTTAGGAATGGCTACTTTCCTACAAGCATAAAGGGATATAGGGCATTCGTACGCATGCACACACACACCACTCATAGGCCAATTGGCCTGACTCCCATGTGCGGGAGAATGGAGCCCCAGGCTGTTACAGCCAAAGCTGGGAATCGAAACCGATCCCATGGATAATACATGTGGAGACGCTACATAGACAGCTAGCTAGCAAGGTCATAGATAAGGAGGACAAAGGAATGCAGCATCAGTTGGTACACAGGTCAAGCAGCTGCACTCTCTCCCATAAAGATCATGGCAGCATAGCTGACAATGTGGAGGAGTGGGGAACCAAACCTGGTTCTCCCAGATTAAAGTCCATGCACCTAGCCACTACACCAAACTGGCACTCATTTCTCCTAACCAAACACTTTACTTATCATTCCTAGATACCATATTCATCCCATGATGATATGTGTGATCACAAGCCGGTTTCTCAAACTGAAATATCTCTAAACTCCTCAAAACCACTGCAACCCTGTGACAGAATAGGATGGGGAGGGAGGTTTTGCCTTATACTGAATCAAACCCCCACAATCCATCAAGGTCCGCCCCAACCATTTATACTGGCAGTAGCACTATGGAGTCTCAAGAAGACCCCGGTCAGGTCTTTCTCCATGGAGATGCTGGGGACTGAAGCAAACCTGGGATCTTCTGCAGACAAAGCAGTCACTTGTTCATGCAGCCCGGCCATCTCCCAATTAGAGAGTGGGTTTAGCACAGGCACAGAGCATCAATGAAGATACAAGTTGCTCTGAAGCAGTCCTCCACCCCCTTCCCCATGGCCCGTTGGAATGGAGATGTTGGGTAGTGCACGTGGGGCACTCTGCAAACACCCGAGTCTGCCATGGGATCATCCCACATCCGTTGCTGCACGTGGACCCAGTCGCAGACCAGACGTGCAGCTCCGTCCTTGTCTGAGCTCACACTGGGCCAATATGCCCTTGGAGGGCAGCTGCCACCATATCTAGTAGGCAGGTTTGCCCTTGATTGGCCAGTGCTCCCGCACTGAGCCATGATTGGTTCACCCCCACCTCATGCTTCATCAAAGAAGGGGAGAGCAGTGGAGGGAGCGGTGGCGCAGGCAGTTAAACGCCTGCATGTAACATCACTCGTGCAGCCACTATGGCTGTTCGAGACCCACCGCGGTCGAGGTGAGCTCTCGGCGCAGCAGAGACAGAAGGACGTGGCCGAGGCTGGAAGAGGCCGCATCGTGCGCCGGCCCGCCTGAGCACCAGAGGAGGAACAACCAGCCGAACGAGCCACCAGGAAGAGAGCCGAGCCAGGATCGCCTCCACCAGGGTGCTGGTAGGCAGCCCCATCCCCAAATGTACAATGTGCCCCAAGTTAGGGAACAAATGTGTGCTTAGCACCCCACTCTGTAAACCGCCCGGAGACCCCCTACCAAGGGGTTAGGGCGGTATAGGAAATCGAAAGTTAAATAAATAAAATTAAATATATTGCTTTAAAGGAGAATTAGACAAATTCATGGAGGTAGGTCCATCAACGCTATGATTTTCAAATGAGACCTCCTGTTACAGAAAGTATTAGGTCGAATCTGCATTTGCATTTTTAATTAGTTTCGTGCTGCTGTGACTCCGTTTTTCTCTATGCTTGTTTGAGTGTTGTTTGGAGAAGATTCTTTTAAAGCAGTGTGGAGGTGCAATGACAGTGGAGCTGCCCCGATAGGACGATAAACATATGTGGACATGCAAAAGTATGCTAGCACTCCTGAGGTGTGAAAACGACACCACATGTAGACAGCTTTTTTGAAGATGGAGTGAAAAGGCTGGGACACGGGTGGGAAAGACAAATGCAGATTCAGCCTATGCCTCAGTTTGTCAGTGGCTAGGGTAAGCAATAGGGGACAGGCTTAGGCTTTCTGTTCCCCTACTTGTGAGCCTTCTGGGAGAACTGAATGGCAACTATGGAAGTGGGATGCTGAACTAGATGATCCATTAGTCTCATTCAAGAGGACTCCTCTTACATTCTTAAAAATCTTTACCTAATGCACCACCTGAAATTTCTATCCAGTTTTGCTAACATAACTAATATAATGTGGGTTTTAAAAATTATTTTCTTTGCCTTATAAGGAATCTTTTTGTTCTGGTAATATATGAATTACTGGTGGATTTTATAGTTCAGTACAGCCATTTCTTTCTTCTTTGGCCCAAACAGCCTTTGGTACAACCTGAAATCTATTTTGCATCCAAAACTAATCTAATTAAAACTACAATCCTATTCCCACTTACCTGGGAGTAAGCCCCAGTGAATAAATCAGGATTTAGAAGTCTTAGTAGGATTACCAACATGCCTGGATAAAAATATTTGGTCTCTTTAATACAGCCTTAATGTGTGCAAATGGGCAGGTGAAGCTTTTCATGGCAGGGAGATAAATAACAAAATCTGTAAATACCATTTCATTAATCTTCTGTTAAAGGGACAGGGTTTTTTCCCCCCTCTCCAAGCACTTGATAGCTATAACTTAGAAATTGATATCATGTCCTGGAATACCTTTCTTTATGTGGCCATTTATACGGAATATCTATCCTGAAGAAGAACTAAATTCTCCTGCTTTGTGACACTTTACTTGAACCTTAATAAAATGTATCACACAACTGCTGCTTTTGAAATCTCAGGTAATTAGGCTAGGAAAAGTATATTTGAACCCCTGGAAAACCAAATTCTCCTCTGAAGTGCGCTGACCCACATAAGGCTTCCTTCTTACAGCAAACTCACAGGCCCTTGGGTCCCCTAAGTGGCACTATACAGAGTTCCCTATGAACCTGCATTTTCATCTTTTATATTATCCCTATTTACAAATGGCAGCAGTATTTAACTGCTGTAAGCAGCTTTATGGGACCAGCAGAGCTACTGTGACTTTGATCATTTAACATGAAAGGCTTCTTTAAAAGGAAAAAACTTCAAGTTAATTAAATCAATTTTTTAAAAGTCTTCTAAATTGGTAGTCAGCCATTGAACTAGAACTGAGGGAATGGGATGGTTGACTAAAAGGACTACTGGTAAGGAAGGGCTAGAGCCAGGGTCTATGACCTGTGACAAAGTGCAGAACCAAATTTAGTTTATAGCATATTGGAAAGTGGGATACTAGAATAACAAGTATGTGAAGGGAATGTCAGGGGAAAATATGAAACTAAAAGACTTCTTAGAGAGGTTTTATAGAAAGGAAAATGATAAAAATGTACAGTTTCCAGTAATCCAAACTACACAGAGATTTAAGCCAGTGCACTAAAACAAGCAGGCAGGGTGCTCCTGTGTATATTACTTATTGTGAGGCCTTGTGTGTGCCACTTCCACAATAAAAGACTCACAATAACCAGTAAACCATGTCAATTATCAGTAAGTTTTATATTTTCAGTAATTTAAGTAGACTTCCATATACTGGATTTTTATTGGTCTCTTGGTCTGAATTTTAGCTTTTGAGTTGTAGAAGTTCAATAGCAGAGGGCATTTGGGATTGTGACCATTGACAACTGTGGCAGCCTTACCAGAAACTGTTGTGAGGCATTGGCAGAGGCTGTTGCTTTTGTATGTAGAAGTATGCAACTGTTGAATGAGTAGAAATGCCTGAGCTTCTGTATAGAACAACGGTGTCAGGGAAGAAGTATTTAGTACAAAAACCCGAATAAGCAACACTATATCACCTCTTTGTTGGATATAAGGTCACGGTAGGTAATCATACTACAGACATACTTCTCTGATTCTCATTGATTTCCCTGTACCCTGATGTCAAGCTGTAAAACAAACAAACAAAAATAGCCAATTCCACTCCCCGCCCTGCTTTTTACTATTGTCTGTCTGCCATGTTTATTTTGGCTCCAGCTGTAGAAGCTGTGTATTATGACTCATCGTGTGAGGGAATGGTAAAAGAATGAGAGAAAAGGAGATTGTGATAATTGGGATCTTGAAAAACACTACAGTGCTTCAGAGAAATATAAAATGCAACTTGCTAGCTCAATCCAGAAGGATATTTTATCCAGCATGGCACTTAATACCAAATGCAGTGGAAATAAAACACACCACTACAAACTAATGGATTGGTACTCCGAATGCCGCCTTCTCAGCTGCAGCACCAGTGAAACTAAGCATAACTAACAGCCAGATGGGGAGCATTAAACTAGAGGGAGTCAGGCAGTTTCTTTTTCTCTTTGGACTGCGTATGGAGTGCACTGCTGTTACTTACAGCTAAAGCACACCTCTAGTAAGTTTATACAGGCTGGTATGCTGTATAAGCATAGGAAATGCTGTCTTTTTCTTGTTAATGGGAGCAAACACAGCATTACTAATGGAAAAATGTCTACAAAACATAGCTGCTAAATCTAATTAAAAATGTTGCATAGTCCAATCCTGACTTGGAAGTGTGTTCAACTGACTTCAGAACAAGTGCATATTTATCTAAATATTGCAAAGTTCTTGTCTTTGGGCCTCTGGGCAAGAGTTCCAGGTTCACAGAAATTCCAAGGAAATTATAAAGCACTGAGACTGAAGCATAGCGTAGTGATTTCAGCTCATACTTTACTTAAGAATAAGGAAAACTTGAGATACAGTGGCTGGCCAGAGGCCACTTTAAATACACCAACAAACCACACACCCTGCACACATAGCCGATAGGCTGGTTCTCGGATCCACTTCTTCTATTATTTATGGATGCGAAGCTAGATGTGTTCGCATGGCCACGTGGGAAGGCGACTGCGTGCGCGGTTGCCATTAGTACACAACACCCCTCCCCCCATAGTTCAGATCCCCCCCAAGCACACATAGTCTCTGAGGTAGGTTGTTCTCGTGTTGAACAGCGTATTTCAGGGGGCGGGGCAGCGCTGTCTTGTGTCACTCCTGCGTTCCCTGGGGAAGGTGTCGGGGGTTCTGCCAGGACTGATGCGTTGCCGAGATCTGGGCCACGAGCCAGCTCTGGGTTGCCACCCCCATCCCTCTCCGTCGGAGCGCTTGCCTGCAGCTGGGTTTGAGCGGGTGCTTCCGGCTCCTCTGGGCTCTGGTAGTTGTCTTCACTCTCCTCAGGTACCTCTGGACCCACTGTGATGATGTGGTGGCGCAGCTGATCTATATGCCATCACAGCAGCTGGCCGTCCTCGCAGAAGACCTCGTACAAATGTGGGCCTGTCACCCATACCACCTGGGCTGGGACCCATGTAGGACCTCGGGCGTAATTCCGGGCATACACTGGGTCCCCCAGGAAGTACCCTTGGGAAGCCTCCTGCTCCTCTGAGGCCACGCAGTGCTCCGGGGCCCTGTCAGGATGGAGGTGGTCGAGCCGGGTGGTGAGGCGCCGTCCCATGAGAAGCTCCACTGGGCTGCATCCTGTGGTGAAGTGGGGTGTCATTCTCTGGCAGAAAAGGAAGGCGGCCAGCTTGTCATCCCAGTCCCCTTGGTCGATGTGACGCAGAGTCTTTTGTAGTTCGGACCATGCGCTCCGATTGGCTGTTGGTGGTGGGGTGAAAAGGAACCGAGTGGATGTGCCTGATCCCGCAAACTGTGTTAAGTGTCATATTTTAATACTGTATGAATGTATTGTAATGGATTCTGTTTTGCAGTTAAGTTGCTTCTGAGGAAGTTAAGAGACGAAACCAAGCATAAGCTGGCTTTGTCAAGCTCTACATTCTTTTGACTGTTACGAGCACATGTTTTGGAATTCCACTAGTATCTTCTGGCTGTTGGCAGCAATTGATATTTTGTTGTATTACCGTGTTATTGTATAACATCAAGATATTGTATGATTAGGTTGTATACGTTGTGAATATTTTGTATACTTAGATACTATAATCAAGTATAAAAGTAATTGTATTAGCATACATAACTAATGTTTAAGAGTGTATTATTGGACTGATATTGGCCCCAGTTTTGTTGTCTTTGGAGTTTGGATCCCATAGTACTGCATGAACTCCTGGAATTCCATGGAAGTGAAGGCCATGCCATTGTCTGTTACTAGGGAGTCCGGTATCCCTTGGGTACTAAAAAATCTGCCACATTGCGTGGATGGCTAAGCGAGAGTACATGGAGGGCACTGGAACCACCTCCCACCACTTTGTGTATGCGTCCACCAAGATAAAGAAAAGTTTACCTTAGAAGGGCCCCACAAAGTCTAGGTGGAGCCTAGCCCAGGATTTGTGTGAAGACTCCCATGGCTGCGCCAGTGCCCTCGGTGGCTCTGGCTGTGACTCCTGGCACTTCTGGCTCTGCTTCACCTTGTCCTCAATTTTGCTATCAAGACCCGGCCACCACACATAATTCCAGGCCAGGGCTTTCATTCTGACAATCCCCGGGTGATTATTGTGCAGGGCTGTTAATACTCTATTTCTCAATGGTGCGGGCTTCTAATTATGATCCAGATGGGCTCCCTTTTTCAGCAGAGGGGTATGTCCCTGAGAGGTCCAAATTCACGAGAAGTAAAAACAAGGAGGGGAAACAAGAATAAGACACAAATAGAAGGCAGCGGAAGGAATCCCACCCCCATTCAGCCAATGGTCCTGGAGCTGATGGCCCCTCCAAATCCATTTGTCATCTTCACTGGGCTTTAGCTTTCCCATTTTATACTTCACTTTCTTTTCTTATAAAAGACCGAAATGGAAAAATTGGCTATCCAGTACCCAGAGCTTTGGGCTCCATTTCCTGGAATCGAAAGGGGTCATAAAAGGGAAAGTGATTTTTTGAGTATGTGCAGCTTCCTGAAACATTGCATATGTGACTCCAGCAATTTAATCTACTTGAGAAGTACAATGGTTTTCAGTCAGTCTGAATCATAGCTGTGTCTTAGGAGGACTACCTTGGGACATCAATGGTGAAAGGTTTAAATCCCAAGGGTTTCTACTGAGCTTATGCCAGTGTCATCACATTTGATGTGATGGTTAGACTTTAGGATCATAGTAAAAGCAAAATAGTCTGGTATGAAATGAATGGCTTCTGTGTGAGATTTCTAAACTGTTATGTTAACTTAAGTGGTGTGACAGAGTTAGTGGATCAATAAATGAGAAAGACTTGTTTGTCTTGGACCATCACCAAAGGCCATCTGGGAATGGGATGCCACTGAATTAAACTTTCCAAATGGCACAGAAAGATTCTGAAGCATTTATAGTGACAGTTTTCCAAGCATGCCATCCCCAGGTGAAACAAGCATAGTTAAAGAAGATTTTGTGCTCTGCAGAGTTAGGTTCTGCTGTGAATTGGAGATAGAAGGTGCTTTGAGGAACATCAAGTAATTCCTGAGATTGTGAAATCAGTTTATTTTCTCAGGGAGGGGGCAATACAGTGTCCCGGGGATCAGAGAGGATAGGAGATGAATTTCTGCTAGGAGACAGCCATTTGCTTGACTGCCAGGGAGCCAGGATGGATACTGGATGTAAAACATGATTTGGGAGATGAAGATGGGTGCTATGTGCCCTGCAACATGACTGGAGCAAATCTGGGGGCATCTTCCAAGAGTGGCATGTTCCCTAAATCTGGCTTGAGAGAGGTACCCACCAAAGAAGGCAGGAAGGTTTAAAAGGCTGAATCTTTCTTTGTTCTTAGTTTAAATGCTTTGCCCAGTGCTGTGACCAAACCCTGGGTGCCAGAGGCCTTCCAGGAAGCAGTACCGTTTCTAAATGTGTATTTATGCCATGATTGTCAAAGTAACTGTCTAGTACTGTAATTTAGCTAGACTTATGTTTTTATGTTATTATCCTTAGATTTGTAACCACTAGCCCTGATAGCTGTTTTCCATGTATGTGCTCTAGTTTAATCTATACTAATAAACTTTATTTCCTGTTTCAGAAAGCTGATGAAGGTGGTGGTCACACACACACGAGCTAAAGCAGGGGGGGGGAGCGGGGCTTTTTCCACCGGAGGTAAATGACACACCATAGTGCAATCAGACCTCCCCCTGAGGTTCCGTAGTCAGGCCATCAGCGGCCAATCACATGCCGCCGGTGAAGTCTTCCAAAGAACCCTAGCAGGAAAAGAAGTGGCATGGTGGGATCACACATCCGGTGATCACAAACCACCGCTGCTCGTTCAGATGGGTGTTTTTTTAAAAAAACTGGAGTTTCTGTATGTGCATGACAGCAGAAGTGAATCTTTAGAACAGCAGGCATGCACACAAATAAGAGACCGAGCAAACAATCAGGCGCCCCGGTTCCCAAGAACCCTGATCCCGGCCTCAAGGGATCAGCTCCACACACACCTCTCAGGACGGCATGAAAGGCATGACAGTACCCCCCAGAACCCACCCAATGTCTACCAATGGAGAGGGAGATGGTCCAGCTGTGTCACGATGCGGGGCTAGGCAGGGGCGAGGTAGTCAGGATACATTCCAAGATCAAGAGCCAGTTAAGCAAGCTAGCGGGAAAACCAAGTCCAAGACACTAAGCAAAAGTAGGGTGGTCAAAGTACAGTCCAAAGTCAAGAGCCAGCCAAGCAACCCAACCAGGAATCAAGTTCAAATCACAAACAGTTAGAGTCGTCAGAGAGCCAGAGTCCAAAAGAGTCAAGAGCCAAGGAGTCAAAGGTTCAAGGTGCAGAGTCCAAGCGTAGTCATTCAATCTGAGGTCACAGAGCCAAGGGAATCCAGTCAGGAACAACGAGTCAGGAACACGAGCAAGGAGGTGCAGAGCTTTTGTCCAAAGAGACTAGTTGCTGGCACAATTTGTCAGCCTTAGGGTGATAGTTAAATAGCCCATAAACCTGTCAGCAATTAGTGAACTTCCAGCGAGTCCCGGCTCCTGCTAGTACTCAGGGCTGAGCATGTGCCATGCATGCGTGCCTCTCACCGCCTAGCTGCCATCTCCTGTCAGTGCTGTTCCCTTAAACGGGATACTGGTGGAGACTAATCAGGAGGAGAACTGTCCAGGCGTGCTTCTGCCTCAGCTATAGCTTCTGAGAGCTCAGCCCTGTCAGGTGCAAACATTACAGGCATTGCGAGCTCATCCCCAGCAACACTTAGATCCTCTGCTGGGGCCGTTTGCTCAGACTCAGCAGGAGCCGTTTGTTCGCACTCAGTAGGAGCCATGACAAGCTGGGGGAAGCCCTAGGTTCTGTATGTGCAGCAGTGGGAGCAGTCATCTTCTGGATGCTGGCAGCATTGCAAGAGTGGCAGGGGGTGACATATGCCAGCAGAAGATGAAGGAGTGCTATGACTCAAAGATATGTAGCCAGGCGTGGAGCCTGCTCAAGGCGGCAGTAGGCCCATAGGACAAAGAACACAGTCAACCTCATACGTGTAGCAGAGGAGGACCCTCCCCACCATTGGTGAGTGTACCCAAGGTCCATGGAGTGGTGGAGGACATTCGTCACCCATATCTGGGAGGATGAGCAGTGGCTCGAGATCTTCAGGATGTCCAGGTAATGCAGACAGGATGTACACAAACCCCATCCCTTGGCCCGTGGTATGTGGGAACCAGTGATGGCGAGACTCTTCATGCTGGATTCCACCGTGGGCCTCAGTTACCATGTAGGCTGGCATCGCTTGCTGAACCCACTTACACCCTCCTTGTCCCCTGCAGGACAGCAACCAGATGTGGCTATGCTGAGGGCCACGGCAGGTGCAGCTCTTGTCACCAGCTCAGCCCTGGAATCTGACAAAGGTAGGCCTCCCCCTCCCAAATGTGACCGTCCCAGGCCCACAGTCACAGATGCTCACCCACTGCTCTGTCTCTGCAAGTGGGAGGCCACTCTCCCCGGTGGCAGCCGGACCCACAGGACTGCCCATCTCCCAGTGGTTGGAGGCTCTTGAGGGTGCTGTGCCTGACTTGCGGGCAACAGGTGGGTATCCCACGGTCCTGGAGGGATGTGTCTGGGCTGCATGCCAGTGCTGAGGAGGCATCTGGCCTGCCCTGGGACCTTGCATAGCCACTTCTCCTGGCATACGCTGTGTGGGTGTGTGGTGCCTAAGATCATGAGCCATGTTAGCAATACCAGGGCAGGTGGGTGGCCTCTCAGGTGTCCTTGCGACTTACATGCTGCCCCCTTTGTGTTCTGCTTCACAGCGGAACACCACAACTACTGCCTGACATTCATTCAGTGGAGGATGTCATGCCTGAGAGCTATGCTCATCCGCATGCTGGCCTACCAGCAGCAGGAGGCAGAGGACCAACTGGGGGGGCTGTGGACAGAGGGCATGAGAGGCAGCAGCAGAGAGAGGAAAGGAGGAGGGGAGGAGGGGAGAGAGGGAGGGAGGACAAAGGCATCGAGGGGAATGAGAGTTCTGGTCAGCGGGGGGGGTTGTGTTAAGTTGTTGTTGTGGGGGGGTGGGGGGTTCAATTTTGTTTCTGGGTGCTAAAGTTCTACAGTTGTTCTGTTGTGAGTTTAATAAAACTTTTGTAACATGTTACAGGTGCCAGTGATTCTTTTGGACCAGGGCTCCCCACCTCCTTCTCCCACCCCTGTGCTGCCCATGCAATGACTTTGAGTTGACTGCTAGTGGACAGAGTTCTGCACGATGGAACACCTGCTGGTGTTGGAATAGACATGTTTTGCCACCAGTACGAGAACGGAACTTGCTGTGCGGCCACCACACCCAAGTACCCTGAGTGGTCTCTCAGGTCATTCACCCTGTCCAGCTGCTGTGCGCCCCCCCCCATGTCCTCCACCAAAGTCGCCCTGTCCATGACCCTCCCTTTACCTGCAGCAAGCTTGACTGACGTATACATTTCCCCAATCGTAAGGCCACATGGAAACTGTCACTAGCATCTAGCTAAGCATCATCAGAGGTCGTCATGCAGACGAGCCCTGTAGCAAAGAACAAGTAGAAGCGACAGAGCAGGTGGGCACTTGTGGTGCCACAGAGAAGCATGGGTTCTCTACTATGGAGGGGTGTAGGGTTGTGTTTTCTGTTGTTTCCTGGACGCCCGTCCATGGGGGACCGCGTGACCGGGCCACTGCAGTCCTGGGGCCTGGCCTCACTGGCTCAGCCAATGGAGGCTGGGGCCGGAAGGAATCTGCTATGAGGTCATGAAGGGCATTGGCGGCTGCCTCCATGACCCCCCACATCACTTCCCGACCCTAACGGTCATCCTGACAGCTAGCCCTCATCTCTGCAATGTACTCCTGATGCTCCCTCCACTCTTCCATCCTTCCCTCTCTGCTGTCCTGCCGGGCCTCTGCTGCCAGGTGCTCCCCAACGCTCTGGAGGGCTGAGACCCGTTTCTTTCTGGCCCTGATGAGGGACAGTCTTTTGCTAGGTGTCAGTTCTGCCATGGTGACATGGGATGTCCAGCTGCTGTTTGCCTACCCATGTACCACACACTCCCTCCCCTCTGGTCTATCCCATACTCCCACTCATGTGCTGGGTCTCCTGGCTTAACCTCTATGGGTCCAGCGTCCTGCTTGGTAACATCTGGTGCAGGTTGTGATGTCCCTTGGGGACAGGCAGAATGATTTCGGGGGGGGGACTGGGCCTAGGTAACCAGCCCCATGGCACTGGAGGTGCCTCATGGCCATTCATGTGATGCCATCATGGTGGTGTCTGAAGGTCCCCACTGTGACCCTGCTGCCTACCTTCGCCCACTGGTGGAGCCATCTCAACCTGGTAGGGACGTAAGAGAGGAGGTCAGGGTAGGTGGGGTCTGCTTATACTAGTTAGGTTAGGGGAATTTTTAGCTATTATAATGGGTTTTGGTTAGTTGTAGGTATTAGCCTACTGTTGAGGAGAATTTAGATGTTTAGTGGCATTCCAACAGCGGGTCCATCTATCTGCCAAGCTTTGGTTTGCCTGAAGCATTGCGCAGGCACTGTGAAGGCAGCGACGGAGCTAGGAATACCAGTGCTCCTAGGGCGGGGAAAGAATAGTGGTGGGAACAGGTAGAAAGTCAAGGAGGTGGAGAAACAGAGAAGCTTGACCTCCTTCCAGCCTGCGTCCCATCCCAAGAATGACAGGCAGAGGGGCAGGGCATAAGAACCCTCCTTCGACATTGGTGTTGTGCAACGCCATGTCCATTAATAATAAGACCTCAACCCTTCGGGATTTTTTGCTCGAACAGGGAGAGGACTTGGCATGCGTGACCGAGACTTGGGTGCGAGATGGGGAAATGGTAGCGCTCTCCCAGCTACAGTTGCTCTCTCCCAGTTAGCTCCTCCCAGGTTTTCGGTCCTTCATCAATCCCGGACTATGGGGTGGGGGGGGAGGAGTGGCTCTGTTCATTCGGGAGGCTTACTCCTTCAGAGTGCTCCTGGTGACAAGGCTCACAGGCATGGAGTGTGCCGGCTTTGTGTGGGAAGCCGGGGAGAGTTTGGTTGTTTGGCTGGTGTACTGACCACCCAACGCACCGTCCGGTAGCCTGTCATCCCTGGTCGAGGCTGTGTTGGGCTGGGCATTGGAGCACCCTAGGCTGATAGTCTTGGGCAACTTCAGTGTCCATGCTGATGATGCGGCTTCCTCACAGGCAGTGGACCTGGCATTGTCCATGGCCGTGCTGGGACTTTCCCAATACGTAACGGTCCCCACTCACCGAGCCGGTCACACGCTTGATTTGAACTTCGCAGCAGGGGTTACAGTGGACCGGATTATTGTGATTGCAGTTCCATGGTCAGACCACCATGCCCTGAAGGCCCGGGTGAATGTGTCACCCCAACCCTGTTTGGGCGGCGAGTGTATTTTGGCTCACCCGCAGAGCCAAATGGACCCTCAGTGGCTTCAGATAGCTCTGCGGGATCCTATGCCCCCTGGCGGCTCATTGGATGAGCTTGTCGAGGACTGGCATAGTTGGCTCTCAGCAGCCATTGACGAGATTGCTCCCCGACGCCCTCTGTGCCCTCACTCTAAGCGGGCTCCTTGGTTTACTGAGGAGCTTTGGCTGATGAAATGAGAGCTTAGACGGCTAGAGAGACGGTGGCAGCGTGCCCACGACAAAGCAACAAGAGCATCTTACAGAATATTTATGAGATTCTATGAGATGGCAATCAAAGCCGCAAAGAGACAATTCTATGCAGCTATGGTTGCGTCTGCTAGCTTATGCCCAGCACAATTATTTAGAACTATTCGGTCATTAACAGAGCTGCCTCAGGGCAGACCAAATGCTAGAGAATTGTATATTGGCTGTGAGGCTTTTGCGAGCCATTTTGCAGATTAAAGTCTTGCTGCTCCGCCGCGATCTCCCTGCCACAGTTGAGACAGTGAGTGAACTCGAGGCTCCATGCACGTCTTCTGGTTCCATTCTGGATTATTTCAGTCCGCTAAATCTTGAGGAAGTTTACAGAATGCTCTCAATAGTACGCCCCACCATGTGCAGCCTTGATCCATGCCCTTCATGGCTTATGAAAGCTGCCCGTGAGGGGCTACGAGGTGCCCTTAGGGATATTATCAACAAGTCCTTTGCTGAGGGACTGTTCCCAGGGGCACTCAAGGATGCAATGGTCTTGAAAAACTCATCTCTCTTGAACCCTTCTCTCCTGAAAAACCCATCTCTGGACCCGGCCGAATTGGCCAACTATCAGTCGGTTTCCAACTTGCCCTATTTGGGCAAAGTACTTGAGAGAGCAGTGGCGATTCAGTTGCAGAGCTTTATGGATGACACTTCCATGCTAGACCCATTCCAGTCCGGCTTTCGACCAGATCATGGGACAGAGACAGCTCTGGTCATACTCATGGATGACCTCTGGAGGCATCTGGATCGAGGCGGTATGGTGGTGCTGTTGTTATTAGATCTGTCGGCAGTGTTTGATACCGTCAACCATCAGCTACTGACCCACCACCTCGCTGACACTGGGATTCAGAGGCTTGCCTTGCAATGGCTTGTCTCCTTTCTCCAAGGTCAGGGACAGAGGGTGGCGTTAGGGTAGCAGACATTCCAGAGGTGCCCGCTGGTCTGTGGGGTTCCTCAGGGGGCAGTACTGTCCCCAATGTTATTTAACATCTACATGTGCTCCCTCGCCCAGATTGCCCAGAGGCATAGGCTAGGGTGCCATCAATATGCAGATGACACCCAGCTATATCTGTTGTTGGGCGGCCAGTCTGACTCTACCCGGCATTAACTGGAGTGGGCATTTTGTGACATGGCGGGCTGGCTTAGGTTGAGCCGACTGAAATTGAATCCAACAAAGACAGAGGTCCTGTGCCTGAGTTAGAGTGGATCGGGGGTAGGGATCCCACTCCTGACCTTTGGTGGGGTGCCATTAGTGCCAGTGTCGAGGGTTAGGAGTCTGGGAGTGCTCCTGGATGCCGCCCTGACAATGGTTCCCTTCCTCGAATGCAGTGACTTGGCAACAGTGATCCATGCTATGGTTACCTCAAGGTTAGACTACTGCAACACTCTCTACATGGGGCTGCCCTTGTCCTAGCTCCGGAAGCTGCAGCTAGTGCAAAATGTGATGGCCAGGCTGTTAATGGGTCTCACTATACGAGACCACATCCA
>NW_015176616.1:37135-38028 GCF_001447785.1 Gekko japonicus | reverse complement strand
CTTCCACTGTGAAAACGACCCATTTATATTCACTCTCAGTTTCCTGTTAATTAAACAGCTTGTACTCTACAAGGATATTTGTCCTCTTATCCCATGACTGCTGAGTTTACTTAGTAGCCTTTGATGAGGTCAAAAGCTTTCTGGAAGTCTAGGAAAACAACGCCTGCTGGGTCACCCTAGTCCTGATGTTTGTTCACCCTCTCAAAGAACTCTAAAAGGTTAGTGAGATGAGAGCTTCCCTTTCAGAATCCATGCTGATTCTTCCTCTATTGCTTTTGTTCATCAATGTGCCTACTAAGTCTATCTTTAATAATGGATTCCATCCACTTACCTGGTATTGATGTTAGACTGACCAGCCTGTAATTTCCTGGATCTCCTCTGGAACCTTTTTAAAGATAATGGTTACATTAGCAACCTTCCAGTCCTCGGGAATGGAGGCAGATTTTAGTGATAGACTGCATATTTTTATCAGGAGATCCACAAGTTCACATTTGAGTTTTTTTTCCAGAACTCTTGGAGTTTTTAATTTGTCCATCAGTTGTTGAACCTCCTCTCTCGTCACCTCAATCTGACTCAAGTCTTTCGACACTGAAATTGGTGGTTCTGGAGTGGGCAAGCAACTTCACAGCACTTCCACCACCCCCATAATGGTTCACCCTATTCACGGCTCAGCACTCATTGGGGTTAAGTCTTTTGCTGCCTGTAGAAGCTAGTATCATTGTGGAAAGGAGGAAGAAGAAGAAGAGGAGGAGGAGGAGGAGGAGGAACCCTGCGAGATTGGATTTATACCCTGCCCTTCGCTATCCAAAGGAGTTTCAGAGCAGTTTACAATCTCCTTTCCCTTCCTCTCCCCACAACAGACACCCTGTGAGGTTGGTGGGGCTGAGAGGGCT
>NW_015176616.1:15484-36442 GCF_001447785.1 Gekko japonicus | reverse complement strand
TCTCCTCCTCCTCCTCCTCCTCCTCTTCTTCTTCATTTTATTCTGTTTTATTGTGAGCTATGCTTGCTATGTTTGTGCTTTAATATGTTTTTAACCCTTATTGTAAGCCGCCCTGAGCCTGCCTGTAGCGGGGAGGGCGTGATAAAAATTGAATTTAAAAAAAATCATATACATGAATACGTTACTTGTTTGTGCAGTGTTTTACCAACCTGCATATGTGAGCATCAGTAATATAGATGCCCACATATGCAGGTTGGTAAAACACTGCAAACGAGTAATGTCATCAGTAATACAGACGAGAAAATATGCAAATGGGCCAAAGGAACAGAAAGGTGCACCAAACAGCATATTCTTCAATTCTAGAAAAACAAACAGAAATCCTTCTAGTTAAACTAGAACCGAGAAGGAGGGGAACAAATAAAGAAATGGAACCCAGGCACTATCAGGGTGTATGGCTTGAGAGCCACAGTGGTGTGCTGGTCCGTAGCTAACATGGGGCCCATGGGGCCTGGCCCCCTAGTGTTTCTTCTGGGCCCCCTTGCTCCCGGGCCACCCCCAAAGTGCTCCAGCTTACCACCTGCACTGTACTTCCATTTAATTAGCTGGTGGGACCACCGAGGCCCCCTCCCCAAAAATTCCCTAGCTACGGGGCTGGTGGTGTGGTGATTTGAGTGCTGGTCTAGGCTCTGGAAGACCTGAGTTCAAGTCTTGACTCGCCATGAAGCTTACTAGGTGACAGGATTGAGTAGACGCGGGGAAAATCGCATGAAGCTGCGGGGCAAAATGCGGTCCCACAGCAGCTTGTGTGAAATTGACGCGTACCATTGGGCCAAAGAGAAGAGTGAGCGCAGAGCAGTGCTTGTGGGAAATCACCCATAGTCTCTTAGCTAGGGATGCTCAGACCCCCACCGGTTTGGCTCATGTCCTGTTTACTTGTCACCAATAGGGAGCTCATTTTTGTGATGATCATTTTGATTCTCCATTGACCCATCTGGAAGAACTGGGTTCAAGTTCTAACTCTGCCATGAAGCTTACTAGGCGACATTCTCACCTCACACTCTGTTAACTTGGGATGCTCAGCCCCCCCCCTCGGCCCATGTTCCTGCTTACTTGTCTGGTCGTTTTTCAGTGTTTGGTTCGACTCTCCCGTGACCCACCTGTGGCTACGTGGCATGTTGATTCACTGTATTTCTTCCTACCTTTGCAATACTGCACACTCGGCTTCTTTGCACATGCACATTTTCAAGCAATCCAGCTGAGTTGTACTCCCTCTCCCCATCCTTGCCGCTGAACTGCTCCACTCAGCAGGCAATCATTTAAACAGGCAATTAAATCAGTCACTAATCATATCAAGGAGTCACAAATCAGTGCTGCGTTTTAATAGAATCCTACCCTTTGGCATTCATCTAAGTCGCCTCCTAGTGATACTGTTGGCTGCCAGTCAATTTGGAAGGGCAGTGTCTTTACGCATGCACAGTTCTGCAAAAACTCCATGCACACTTGTTTGACCGGCATTAAGAACACAGGAAGAGCCCTGCTGGATCAGACCAGGAGTCCATCTAGTCCAGCATCCTGCCTCACACAGTGGCCAACCAGTTCCTCTAGAGAGCCAACAATAGGGCATAGAGGCCGAGGCCTTCATTAGAACATCAGAAGAGCCCTGCTGGATCAGACCAGTGGTCCATCTAGTCCAGCATCCTGCCTCACACAGTGGCCAACTAGTTCCTCTGGAGGTCCAACCACAGGGCACAGAGGCCAAGGCCTTCATAAGAACATCAGGAGAGCCCTGCTGGATCAGACCAGTGGTCCATCTAGTCCAGCATCCTGTCTCACACAGTGGCCAACCAGTTCCTCTGGAGGTCCAACAACAGGGAAGAGAGGCTGAGCCTTCCCCTGATGTTGCCCCTCGGCTCAGGGATTCAGAGGTTTAGTGACTCTGAATGTGGAGGTTCCCCTCAGTAGCCATTGATAGACTTATCCTCCATGAATCCATCTAATCCCCTCTTAAAGCTGTTTGTTCCTGTGGCCATCACTACATCCTCTGGCAGCGAATTCCACATTCTAACCGCTCTCAGTAGAGGCTAAACATAGACATAGACATCAAGAAAACAGCCAAAGTCTCTATGGAAAAGATGAACTTTAAGGAAAGACTTGGTCCTGGCCTGGATGGCCCAGGGTAGCCCGATCTCATCAGATCTGACAAGCTAAACAGGACCTTGGTTAGTACTTGGATAGGAGACCTCCAAGGAAGTCCAGGGTTGCTACGCAGAGGCAAGGAATGGCACAGCACCTCTGAATGTCCCTTGCCTTGAAAACCCCACGGGGTTGCAGCTTGCAATGGGTCATCCGCAACTTGACGGGACCTTTCACCCCCAAGGAAGCACTGATAGTTGGCAGCCACGATGGAGACACCCTATTTCAGAGGTAACGCCGCAGCTGAGTGTAATAGAGCTGAACGCGAGAAGGTCTTGGGAAGAGATAAAACAGGGAAGGGCGGCACAGGAAACTGGAAGAAGATAGTGAAAAGGAGCCTTTGTAGCAGGAACTCCTTTGCATATTAGGCCACACCCCCCTAATGTAGTCAATCCTCCAAGAGCTTACAGAGCTCTTCTTACAGGAGCTACTGTAAGCTCTTGGAGGATTGGCTACATTAGGGGTGTGTCGCTTAATATGCAAATGAGTACCTGCTACAAAAAGAGCCCGAGTAGGCTCCAACCAAGTTATATTTTTGAGCTGGCTTGCAAGTCCTACAGAATATCCTGTTCTGACAAGTTTTCGGTATTTTAAAAAATGGGATTTGTTGAAGGAGCAACGGGTTCCTCCAGAGACAGGTCATGCTACAAACCCGAGGATCTTTATTCTCCGAAACGGGGCCACTTCCGCATCTGAACCTTAGACGCTATTTATAGTGTACCTATGGAGACTGAGGTTAACCAAGAATGAGATATTATCCTTCGGTCTCCTTGTTTCGGAAGACCTGCTGTTTTGACAGAGTCTTCTTGTCCTTGCTAAGTTATTTCCCCCCCTCAAAAATATTAAAAATGTTGACCTGGGGAAAAAAAAAATCCCAACTGATCCAGGGTGTCAGGTTGAGTCTGTCATGTCTCCTCATATAACATAATAGGCCTGCCACAATGCAAGGAGACGTGATGGGCCGCCAGGCTGTCAGCTGTGGAAATGCTGAAGCCGTACAGCTTTATTCATGACTACAGGGATGTACGGTGTCACTCAGAGAGGATACGGAGAGACCGCTGTGAATGGCAGCTAACACAGGCGCTGCGTCACCGACATGGCAGGCATGGAAGCAGGGCACCTCCTGTGATGGAGGCCTCGAGAAGGCCGGTCTCAACCTGAACATTTCTGCCTGTCGGGCCGGTTGACGTAGGTTTGCTCTTTAACCTTTTCGTAATTGTGGCAGAAATGGAAGGAAGGAGAGCACGCAGGAAGACGGTGCGGATACCTAAGGTTGTAAACCGCACGGGCAAAATATGGCACCCTGCATTTGAACCACTGCACAGACGAACAGGTAGCTTTGGGGGTGGATAGAGACCAAACTGGCAATTTCCTCTGACTCTTCTTTCCTGCGGCAGACTCCCTTGATAAGAGTCACAGGCCCATCCTGCATCTAGCATTCACTCCATTGTTTTACCCAGGGGTGGTTTCGTAGAAAAAGAGGTGCAGGAGCTCATTAGCATAACTTATTTGCATATGCCACACCCCCTGACATCACCGGAAGTGTGTCAGAAGGCAACACCCAACGCTCAGGCTCCACTGGACTGTTTTGGATTGCTAGCTATTGGGGGGGGGACGTGCAGATCTGTCCTGGCAGAGGAGGGAGAGCTTGTACCTGAATAAAACTTGGTCTTAAAGGTGCCACTGGACTGTTTTGGGCTGGGGGGCTGGGGGGAGCTCTGCAACTTACCTGGCTGCTTCTTGCTCTGACTGAGGGCTGCTGGGAGCAGGGGGTGGGGCTCTTTACTGCCAGAGCTCCCCCTGGACTCTTTACTGCCAGAGCTCCGCTCCTGTGCGCTCCTGCAGGAAATGACCCCTGGTTTTACCAAACCCGCACTGGAACAGAAAAAAGATGCCATTCGAAACCACATTCAGATATCCCGGCCCAATCGCTGTACTGACTGCAGACTCAGCCCTGAACGGCCATAAAACGGCCATAAATCTATGCAGAAGGTACCATAAAACTGAGGACGTGAAACCGGAATGTAGTGTGGAGGCTACCATTAAATCCAATGATAAAAGAAAATGGAAGTGGCATGCAATGCAGAGGGGAGTTTCTGTTCCAACATGGGTTTGGCAAAGCTGCGGAGCGAATGCTAGATGCAGAATGGGCCACAAACATTTAGGCACGGACTGGTCTCCTGCAATGAATGTGGCTGAGTTCAGGGACTTTGAACCTTCTCCCTTTTCTTTTTCAACAGTGCAATATATTCCTGACACAATGCAATAGTTCCAGATGCAAGGCAGCTTTCCCTGGCTTTGGGGCTTGCCATGTGTTTTCTCATTCTTAACTAAAATAAGCAGCGGCCTGTCATGTTTTTAGCTTCATCCCATCCAAATGCAACCTTCGATCTGCTTTGACCAGGTTGTATCGACATTGAATGGCTTGACTTTAGAAAAGGGTTTCTCCTCCCCCACCCTTGCCATCCATTTCATTTGCTGATGATCTCCAAAATCTGCTGGAGAGCATTTAAAGGGGGGGGTCAGTTCCAAATTCTTAATTGATTGCTAGCTTCGCAACTCCTCTGAAATGATTTCCTCCTGTTCCCTCGCACTTGAAAACTAAACAACTCCGGAGGTAGCTTACAAAGTAAATAAATAAATTAAAAACGCTATCAAATAAAGTTGAAATCGTTGGCAGGAGGAACCAACTGCTAATAGAAATAACAGCATTCTTTGGTATTTACAAATTTAAGTGATCGCAACAGTAAAGTGATCTTATTTTATTTATTTATTTATTTTTATCCTGCCCATCTGGCCTAGGCTGGCTCTGGGCGGCTTACAACAGAGTAAAAGTTCACAAAATATATAAAGCATGGTTCATTACATGAATACAATTTCTCTTAAATAGTAATACAACACTATAAAACAATGCTGAAATCAAACATGGTGTTAAAGTGCTGGGCAAATTTCAGTTTTTGCTTTAATTCTATTGGACTGCTTCAGTTAGGGGAGGCTAAGATGGGCAGCAGATGCCGGGTTCGATGTGCCATGCAGTATAAGGTGGGGCCAATATCACGTGACAGACTTCACGTTCCTGGGAGCCCAGACCACCACAGACTGTGACAGCAGCCATGAACTTAAAAGATGCCTGCTCCTTGTGAGGAAAGCAACGGGCAAACCTTGACAGTATAATAAAAAGTAGAGACATTACCCTGCCAACAAAAGTCCATATGGTCAAAGCAATGGTATTCCCAGTAGTACTGTATGGCTGCGAGAGTTGGACTATAAGGAAGGACGAGCGCCGAAGAATAGCGTCTTTTGAATTATGGTGCTGGAGAAGACTCTTGAGAGTCCCCTGGGCTGCAAGAAGATCAAATCAGTCAATCCTAAAAGAAATCAACCCTGACTGTTCCCTGGAAGGCCAGATACTGAAGATGAAGCTCAAATACTTTGGCCACCCAATGAGAAGGGAGCACTCACTGGAGAAGACCCTGATGCTTGGAAAGATTGAAGGTCAAAGAAGACGGGGACAGCAGAGGATGAGATGGTTAGAAAGTGTCATAGATGCAACAAACATGAAATTGAGAAAACTTCAGAGGAAGGCGGAAGACCGGAAGGCCTGGCGGGAGCTGGTCCATGGGGTCATGCACAGTCGGACTCGACTGTGCGACTGAACAACTACAAAATATCATGTGGGGTCTGGAGAGCTCCCAGAAGGACAGCAGGCTGCTGAGATCGGTTCCCCTGGAGAAAAGGGCCGCTTTGGAGGGTGGATTCTTTGGCATTATACCCCACCGAGGTCCAGCCCTCTCCAAGCTCCACCCTACAAATCACTAGGGATTTTCCAACCTGGAATTGACAACTCTAGTGCAATCCTAAAGAGAGTTACACCTTTTAAAGCCCATGGACTTCAGTGGATTTAGAAGGACGTAACTCTGCATAGCATTGCATTGTATAGGCGAGAACTAAATATTAAACCTTCAAAGCCACAACAGTGGCTTGGGGACAATAATGACGTTCTGGAGAGGAGGAGGAGGAGAGTAGTAGTAGTAGTAGTAGTAGTAGTAGTTTGGATTTATACCCCTCCATTCACTACTCAAAGGAGTCTCATAAGAACATAAGAGATGCCAATGTTGGATCAGGCCAAAGGCCCATCCAGTCCAACACTCTGTCACACAGTGGCCAAAAATACCAGGTGCCATCAGGAGGTCCACCATTGGGGCCAGGACATTAGAAGCCCTCCCACTGTTGACCCCCCCCAAGCACCAAGAAGACAGAGCATCACGTACCCCAGATTCCCTATCTATACCTTATGTGGCTTACAATCTCCTTTCTCCTCCCCTCCCCACAACAGACCCCCTGTGAGGTAGGTGGGGCTGAGAAAGCTCCCCCAAGAACTGCTCTTGAGAGAACAGCTCAGAGAGAACTGTGACTGACCCAAGGTCACACCAGCAGCTGCATGTGGAGGAGTGGGGAATCAAACCCTGTCCTCCCAGATTAGAGTCCATGCTCCCAACCACTACACCAAACTGGCTCTCAGGTATTTTAAGTTTTCTTAGGGGGAGCTGGTGTCAATTTCTGCTAATTTCCATTGCCAGGATAGACCTTCACTTTGCCTAGTATACTGTTCCCCAGGATCAGCTGACCCCTAGGAACAAAACAGGTTGGATTCAGCCAGCTTTCCCACTCAGCCTTGCCCATCTCCCTTCTTTACTACAGACCCCATCCCACAGGGCTTCTGCCCATGCTGGATCACTGTCTCTGTGTGCGGGTTAAGTGCTGTCAAGTCACTTCAGACTTATGGTGACTCTGTGAATGAATGACCTCCAAAACATCATAGCATTAACAGCCTCACTCAGATCACACAAACTGAGGGCCATGGCTTCCTTGATTGAAGCCATTCATCTCATGTTTCCCCCCCCCAAATCAGTTTTATTCAGGGGTCATTTCGTAGAAAAAAAGGTGCAGGAGCTCATTAGCATAACTCATTTGCATATGCCACACCCCCTGACATCACCGGAAGTGTGTCAGAAGGCAACACCCACCGCTCAGGCTCCACTGGACTGTTTTGAATTGCTAGCTATTGGGGGGGGCGGCGGTGTGCAGATCTGTCCTCGCAGAGGAGGGAGAGCTTATACCTGAGTAAAACTTGGTCTTAAAGGTGCCACCGGACTGTTTTGGACCATGGGGCGGGGGGGAGGGCTCTGCAACTTACCTGGCTGCTTCTTGCTCTGACTGAGGGCTGCTAGGAGTAGGGGTGGGGCTTGTTTCATGTGCCCGCCCCCTGGGCTCTTTACTGCCGGAGCTCCGCTCCTGTGTGCTCCTGCAGAAAATGACCCCTGGTTTTATTAAATTTTCTCATTAACTCATTAACAACAGGGTTGAGTCTCCCTTTTTTCCTGCTGCCTTCAACATTTCCTAGAATTATTGTCTTCTCTAGTGTAGGACAAGTGACCAGTGAATGTGATTCATGAATGTGATTTCTGATCTTTTTCTTGACAGGTAAAATGACAGCTGTCACTGTGCCTTGTTAGGAGTCTGATTAAAGTGAATTTAGATTTTGATATTTAGCCTAGACAGAAGAGCTGTAGAATAGAAGAGTATTATTTTAATGGCTAAAGGCCTTTGTCTTAAGAGTCAGAAAGTAATGGAATGGAATGTATGTTTGAAATTATTTGTTTTTCAGTTGAAGGACATTTGAGAAGCGAAGGTATGAGAAGGAAAGGGTCTCGGTGTTCTCAAACAATATCTTTTTGTGTAGAGTAGAACATCTGGCCCCAGAAGGTCTGCTAGGAGCTAAGCTGTGTGTAAGTTGTCAGGAAACTCCCTAGTTTCAGGCAGAAGCAAATAAGCCAGGAATGATGCCAAATGAATGCCCCTCTGTTTATTGATGTTTTGGGACCAGATAAGCAAATGTAATTATTGACATTTAAGACCCCGATAGGGGCTTGCCAATTGAGATGTGCCAGCTCAAATGATGCTCTGATTATGGTACCAGTTGGATACCAACTAGGGATTTATTTCTGTATAAACTGTCATGATGTCATTTGGGGTATAAGACTTACTGCCCTTCCTGATTGGGACAGAATACAGCTTGGCGTTACTGGGTGCCAAGGTATTCAGCCCTGTATTTCCTGTTATTGCAATAAACAGATATTTATCCACTCCCTGGACTCCAACCGTGCATTCCTTATTCGACCCTGGGAGCTCACGGGGCACAGATTTGTGCATCACTAGTGAGTCTTGTCTTCTCATAATATGACCAAAGTACGATAGCCTCAGCTGAGTCATTTTAACTTCTAGGGAGAGTTCAGGCTCAATTTGACCTAGAACCCACTTATTTGTCTTTTTGGCGGTCCACGGTATCCATAACACTCTCCTGCTGCACTACATTTCAAATGAATCAGCTTTCTTCATCATGTCGCTAATATAGCCTTTTTTGGGGACCAAGGGGGAATTATTGGAAAAAAGTGGTTGGATCCAACCCAATACTTTTTGCAGGGTGTGTGTGTTAGTACATTACAACAGAAAGCAGGAATCTGTGAAGATTTGGTGCCTCCATGTGCCCTTAAATCTTCAGAACTACGTGGCTGGATATCGTCCAATGTTGTTAGAAGGTAAAGGTCATCCTTAACATTTTATTTTTGATTTCCCAGAACAGTAAAACAGCAGAACCCAAAATGGACTTAAAAAACAGGTAAGTATCCTTGAATCTTTAGAAGGTCCCTGCCACACGGCAGGAAAAACGACAGCAGAAGTGCGGCTAATTTGAGCCGCACCAAACTAGAGACGCCGCGGCGGGATCCCACGGATCCCCTGAGCCGTGGCGCTATTGCTCCCTGGCACGATCAGATGCCAGGGAGAAAGTGACGGTGGGAGGGGGAGGCTGGCGAACTGCGCATGCTCACACATGCACAGTTCGGCCAGGAGCCTGGGATGCGCCGGCGAAAGGAATCGCCGGCGATCCCACGGCCGCACTTGCTGCGGCCTTTCCGGATGAACCACCCAGGTAGGTGGTTCTTTTTTGGTGCGGGAGGGATGGATCGGTAATGGGCAGGCAACACTTCCCAGATGTTGCCGTGGGATCGCGCCCATTTGCCGCGCATCTGATCCGTCCTTCTCCCGGCCCAAATCCTCGCGTGTGACCAGGGCCAAAGGTGACCCTTTCTGTTGGTCCCACCAATTAGTCAACTACAGCTTCGGTTGATTAAGCTACAGATTAAACCAAGTCAAGTGTACAGCATTAAGACACAGATCCCTGCAGATGTAAGCCCAATGAAATCAGTGATGTGACAGGTGGACACTGGCCCTAGGGTACGGGTGTATAGACACACTCAGGCATGTATATATAGATACACAGAGATCAATGGTTCTCTTTCCATGCGCCTTTCAGTTACTGATCTACTGTTTAATTTGCGTCATTGAGAGATAGACCACTTTCCATCTGTTCACAAAAATTTTCAGATGCCTACTGGAAGGATTACAATTCATTCGGGCCACTTATTAAACAGTGTTTAGCCCCCGAAAAGTATTCTGAATGTTTAATCAAAGCCACAACAGATGCTAAATTCGTCCAAACAAAGTCACTTTCCTTAGCCAGCTCGATCATCTTTACCGGCGGCCTCGAACGAGACACTAATTTTTATCCTCCAGTTGCATGTTGCACCGTTAGCACATCTTCGGTCCAAAAATCTCATCTGCCATGGATCATTTTCTTGATAAATGTAATCACCGCTACAGGATGAAAACAACAAGAGACGCCTGGACCTGACTTGAGATTCAAAGCAAAACCGTGGAACAATTTCCATCAGAATTACCCAGACCCATCTCTCGGTTTTCACCAGTAAAAATGCCCTCTCCTTGAAAAAGGAGCATCCATCAAAATGATGGGAACATTGAAACTTGCAAATAAGGATATACATTTGCATGTACACTTTAAGCAAGCCCAGGCATCTTAATTCTACATTCTCTAAATAGACAACGCTGTTGTCATCGTTAGGAATTTCTTCAGAGTGTAAATTTGAGTGCTACTTTTTGTCAAGCCAAAAGGAAACTTTGAACCTGAGGGGTCTCAAGTAAATATTCCGCCTGTGCACCACCCAGCACTGACCAAATCTTGGAACTCCAAGGAGACCGATCAAGGAAGCTTCTTTGAGCCAACAGGCTGAGCGAGTCAGGTAAAACCTATAAGAAATTGGGGTCAATTTTTTTTGCTGGTATTAGCACCTAGGAGACCTATTCTGGATGACTACTGACCTCTGGTGTAGGGTTCCCAGTTTCGGGATGGGAAATTCCTGGAGATTGGGGAGTGGACTCTGAAGAGGGTGGAGTCTGGGGAAGAGAAGAAGAAGAAGAAGAGATTGGATTTATACCCCGCCCTTCGCTACCCGAAGGAGTCTCAGAATGGCTTACAATCTGCTTTCCCTTCCCCTCCCCACAACAGACGCCCTGTGTGGCGGGTGGGGCTGAGAGAGCTGTCTCGAGAACTGCCCTTGAGAGAACAGCTCTGAAAGAACTTGTAACTAAACCCAGGTCACACCAGCATCTGCATGTGGAAGAGTGGGGAATCAACCCCCGTTGTCCCAGATTAGAGTCCGCCGCTCTTAACCACTACGCCGAACTGGGTCTCAAGGAGGAGCTTAGCAGGGAATGTGATACCATAGAATTCAGCCTCCAAAGCTGCCATTTCCTCCAGGGGAATTAATATCTTCAGTCTGGAGATCAACTGGGGTTCTGGGAGGTCCCAACTGGACGTTGGCACTCTTATTCTGGTGTCTTCTTCAAAACCTGCTTTCTTCCATTCTGCCATCTACTCAATCACACATGAATTAGGCCTCACCTACTGATATGCCGGGCTCTTTTTGTAGCAGGAGTTCCTTTGCATATTAGGTGACACACCCCTAATGTAGCCAATCCTCCAAGAGCTTACAGAGCACTTCTTACAGGGGCTACTGTAAGCTCTTGGAGGATTGGCTACATTAGGGGTGTGTCGCCTAATATGGAAATGACATCCTGCTACAAAAAGAGCCCTGCGTGACATGAACAACACACCGGCCATGATTATATGGGCAGTTTGGTCCGACACAGGCACTCCTCCCCTCCGGATCAAACGGGCGCAGTCAGACAGCCACATCTGTGAGGAGCTCCCCGGCCATACTTTTCCCATCATAGGACAACTGGGAGCCAGGTTAAAAAGGCACCACATCACAAGCGGTGTTTTCAGTTCCCCGCGCAGTCATTGCGCATGGCCGGATGTCTGAATGTGGGGAAGAGCGCACAGAACAGATTTGGCAGTCTGAACCTGTAGATCCATTCTGCTGCTAGGGAGGTGTTTGTTTTTTAATTGCCTATTTGTGCATGTGTGCACATGCACTGCACGTGCATGAATTTTGAGGGTTTTTTTGGCCGCGTGCTCCATGGCTGAGGCGCTGCAATAATGTGGATGCTTTACCACAGGATGTCTCCGTGGGTAACCCGTAGCAGGGTGTGCTGTGTGGCTGATATTTCCCACAACACTTTCAATTAGTTCAGTTAGAGGCAGCACTATATCATGCCAAGCCGCCAGTGTGGCCACGGCCACAGTCTCTTCAGAGAGTGTCTCTTATGTGATAATTGTAACATGCTGTTAAAGGAATTACCCCTTTCAAGGAACTGGAACCACCTTTAGAGCCAACCACAAGAGGCAGCTTTAATAATGTCTTTCTTGGCACATCTGAATGTGCCTCTGTCATCACAGCTAAAGGTTTTGCTTTCATTTGTAAACCACACTGAGCCAAAAGTGAATTTTGTGAGTGCTTTTCGATGAGCCCTGCAAACAGGTCGCCCTTGTTAATTAAGGCTTTCCCAACCTATCAAGGTTCTTAGCACAAACTCTATCAGGGTTCTTATCACCCCTGATAGTTTAGAACTTTTGCTAGGAGGAAGTCACAGGCTCCAAATTTTTTAACAGAAATGAAATGGTTTATCAAGGTGCTATAAAGCACTGTAAAAGCACGGTCAGTGAAAAGCGTGATACATGAATGAATGTTAAAAGGCGAGGAGATGAGAAAACCAAAACTATATACTTGGCTACAGCAAAGACTCTGGGTTATGGGATACATGAGCAGAAAACAAATGAGCAAATAATACATGTGTTCGCACCGAGATTTTTAATGCCAGCCTCTAGTACAGGGACGAATGGACAGTGGAGAGGTTAAACACAAACCATTATGTGTTGCAAGGACACTCAATGAAAGACTGGAAAAGAATCTGAACCACTTGAATATAACAGCAAAACTGCAATGGACAAAAAAACCCCTAAAGCCATTTTAAATTTCAAATAACTTCTGGCTCCCTACCAAGTTCCAGCCTTCTGTCTTGCATTGCTGGAAGCAATGTTTCCTCTAAGCTGTGGAGTCTTGTAAGCAAAAATTCTACTTCGTGAGCTACTGGCATTAAAGTTGTGAGCAAGTGATTTAAAAATTTTTTAAATTTCATATATAAGACAAAGACAAACATACATAGATACAAATTAAAGGGAATTCTTTGGTATCATTATTTGAGCTGATCATTGACCTCATATTATATTCAAAATGTTCATTTCTTTTATCTATCTGATAGATTTCATATATACCTTTTGCATACGATTAAACATATAGGTCTTATTTTCTTTTATTTCGATTCAATGTCTGGGATTTTTATATATTGTACTCTTCTATCCATTTATAAAATCTGGACCAAGTATTCTCAATTTTTTCTTTGTTATGTCCTCTCAAAATTGAAGTCAAATTGTCAATCTCTGCTGTTTCCAGTATTTTATTTATAACTTCTTCCTTTGGAGGGACTTCATTTCTTCTCCAATATTTAGCATATAATATTCTTGCTGCTGTCACTATGTGTATAGTAAGATAAAACTCTTGTTTTTTATGTTTCTCTGGTGCTATATTCAATAAAAACAGTTCTGGTGTATAAGGTACAGTAGTTTTTAATGCTTTTTGTAACAATTCATGTATCCAAGACCAATACATTTTAACTTTATAAGTTGTGAGCAAGTGATTTGGCTACTGCTTAAATTAGTTTGCTCTGGAGCCATGCTTCCTGAGCTAAAACGAAAATGTGTGAGCTGGAGGCTAAAAAGCTGTGAGCTAGCTCACACTAACTCAGCTTATAGGGAACACTGGCTGGAAGGCATCTCAATGGACTAGGTAAATAACAACGTTGGACTAAGCACATAATGTCTGCAAACCCAGGATCCCTACTTAAATTAACCTACCAGATTAATTTTTTACACATCTCTTGCACTTGTATCCTGCTTAAAGTGTCAAACACGGCTTTTCCCTTCCCATATTATCCTCGCAACAAATCCTTAGCTTAGTTTGAGAAAGAATGACTAATCCAAAATCATCCACGGAACTTCATGATAGAATAGGTGGATCTACCTACCTACTTCTCTTTTTTAAAATCCTAGAAAGATCTCTACTACATTTTAATCTCACCCTTCCTCCAAGATACCCAGAGCAGTGTATGGGGTTTTAAGTTGTTCATTTGAAACTGGATCTCCCCACTGGTCCTGCTATGATACTCTAATTACCAGGGGTCATTTCCTGCAGGAGCACACAGGAGCGAAGCTCTGGCAGTAAAGAGCCCAGGGGGCGGGCACACGCAACAAGCCCCACCCCCTGCTCCCAGCAGCCCTCAGTCAGAGCAAGAGCAGACAGGTAAGTTGCACCCCCCCCGGTCCAAAACAGTCCAGTGGCACCTTGAAGACCAAGTTTTATTCAGGTACAAGCTCTCCCTCCTCTGCGAGGGACAGATCTGCACATTCCCCCCCCCCAATAGCTAGCAATCCAAAACAGTTCAGTGGAGCCTGAGCGGTGGGTGTTGCCTTCTGACACACTCCCGGTGAGGTCAGGGGGTGTGGCATATGCAAATGAGTTGTGCTAAAGAGTTATGCTAATGAGCTCCTGCACCTCTTTTTCTACGAAATGACCCCTGCTAATTACTATTTGGCTGCGATCACACACACAAAATAATCCACTTTCAATCCACTGTCAGTGCACTTCCCAACGGGATTTTGCCAGTTCACACAGTAAAATCCAGTTGGAAAGTGCATCGAAAGTGGATTATTTAGTGTGTGTGATCACAGCCTTTGTCCATCTGTCTTTCTTCTCCTTCCTTTCTCCTGCCCTCACTCATCTTTTTCTTTCTCTTTCAAAAACCCCAGACTTAAAAAGAAAACAAGGCAGTGCCACAGGTTTGATAGACCATAGATGGGTGTCTGTTTCCTGAATGCAGATTTCTTCGTGGGCCCTAACCCATTCGATAAAGACCAATGGGTTTTCAAACAATGCGTAAGACGGCCACTGAATGGAGCTTCCCCAATCAAAAAGATCAGTGATGTGGGTAAGGTTCCTTGTAAAACAGCTAACTAGCCGCTTTTGATCTTCTCTTCCAGCGAGCAGCAGCAGAATGTAGATTCAGTTCATGGAAGCCCTTCACGAAACTCACGTAGTAGTCAGATACTTCAGCATGCAGGGATTCCGCAGCAACAGGTACTGCCGTGATCCCTGATGATCCAGGCACAGACTCATCAGAGGAGGAACCAGATCAACTGGAGGAAGTCGGGAAGACTGTCTGAGGCAGAGCAGGGGACCCTGGGGACCCACAGCACCACAGAATTTTCCTCAGACCCAGAGCCCCTTGCCAACAGGAGAGCCAGTAGACCAGTGTTCCATAGCCCTTTTCAGCTGGTGCGCACCTTTGGAAGTGTGACACAGGATGGCATGGGCATGATGACAAAATGGCCACTGCAGGAGGCAGAGCCAAGCACAAAATGTCAGGGAGTGAGGATATGCATAACTCTCATAGTAACTATTTGCCATTTAAGAAAGACGCTTATGTTAACATGATGCCTTTTAATATGCACAGCCAATCAGAAGCCCTGCTGGGTACAAGCCCCACGTGGCTCTGCCCACTTTCTAAAGAGAGAGCCAGTTTGGTGTAGTGGTTAAGAGCGCGGACTCTAATCTGGGAGAACCGGGTTTGATTCCCCAGTCCTCCACTTGCACCTGCTGATGTGACCTTGGGTCAGTCACAAGCTCTGGCACAGCTGTCCTTGAAAAAGAGCAGTTTGTGTCTGAGTTCTCTCAGCCCCACCCACCTCACAGGGTGTCTGTTGTGGGGAAGGGAAGGGAAAGGAGTTTGTAAGCTGCTCTGAGACTCCAAGTGAAGGGCGGGGTATAAATCCAATCTCCTCCTCCTCCTCCTCCTAAAAACCCTTGGCGGGCACCAGGAAAGATGTTGGCAAGTGTCCTGTGGGATTTAATTCAGTTCCGCAGGGCCTGTAAAACGGAGATGTTCCGCCAGACCTATGGTTGAGGCGGCATTAATCTAGAAGAAGAAAAGTCTCAGAGGCCTCTCAGCAGTGAGGTTAATGTGGCCAGGATTCCCTGAAGGTATCAATCTGCAAAGCGCTGTGTGAGGTGTTCGCTATGTCACCTATCTCTTGCATTTCTATCATTTTGCGATTGCTGTCTGTGTGGGTGCTTTTACTGTGTGGTACAAATATGAAGGGCCTTCAAATTAGAATGTGATTCTCGAGTAAACATGTCACATTCATCAAGGCATCTGTTTTACAACACAAACTGTCTGACGCTTTCCCTCTCATTATTTTTCTGATGATGAGTCTGGCTTTTGCGTGGCTTTGTCAGTCATCGGCTGTGGGAAGTCCAAACGTCTCCCTATCGAAACGCACATTTGAACCAGGCCAATTTTTTTTAAAAAGATTAATTTGAGCTTCATTGTGCTGAGGCACTCCCATCCTTCACTTGGGAAGGTTCCTTCGCAGGGATATTTATTACCGAGTTATATCCGGCTTTTCAAAGCGCGAGTTCTTCGACGTGAGCCTCAAGCGATTCTCAATGCGCTCATCGGTACAAAGGAAAATGGCCGTTTTCTACCCAAGACAGATGCTGTGGATTTCGTCCCTAGCCCTCTCAGATGAGAACTCTCAGCATAGCAGAGTCCCCTAGAGCTAGCATACAAATCTTGCCAAAATGGATTGGAGGGCAAAAGGTACTCTGTTTAATATTAATACACGACTGCCCAGATTTCAATAATTTTTTTCTTTCTGAGAGAGGAAGGATCCTTGAAACAATAAAAGTTCTGAAAGTCTTTAACACAAATTAAACATTAGACAGAACCGTTCTTACAAAGGCATTGCAACTTTTCAGAAAAATGTATGTCCTGTGATGGATGCATCTTTTTTTTTTAAAAAAAAACCCTCAACCCAAATTCCCTGAGATAAAGTGTATGTCTTCAGAAAGTTTAATGCGTCTTTCAGCTAATACTGTCACATCATTTTTCTGCATCTTGAATAATGCTACCATATTACTCCTACCAAGCATTTTGAGAGGTTCGGGTCACACCCAGCGGAATCTATTTTGACTCAGTAACAGCATTAATATATTATGGAACTCAGTATGGATTTTATGAGATATCTAAAAGGCCGGTAAAGACTGGCTTTGAAAGGGCATAACAGAAATTCATGGAAGATAGGTCCATCAATAACCATTAGCTATGATGAACTGCAGGCTGTGGAAGGTCGGTAGTTCAGCAGTTTGAGACCTGAGTTGCCGCATGACGGAGTGAGCTCCTGTCTCTAGTTCCAGCTCCTGCCAACCTAGCAGTTCAAAAACAAGAAATTGCAAGTAGATAAATAGGTACCACTTCAGTGGGAAGGGAACAACATTCCGTGCGCCTTGGTGTTTAGTCATGCCGGCCACTTGACCACGGAAACGTCTTCGGACAGCGCTGGCTCTTCGGCTTTGAAACGGAGATGAGAAGAAGCGAAGAGAAGAGATTGGATTTATACCCCGCCTTTCACTACCCGAAGGAGTCTCAGAGGGCCTTACAATCTCCTTTCCCTTTCCCTCCCCCCAACAGACACCCTGTGAGGTAGTTGGGGCTGAGAGAGCTCTGACAGAAACTGCTCTGCCAGAACTATGGCTTGCCCAAGGTCATCCAGCAGCTGAGAGTGGAGGAGTGGGGAATCAAACCCTGTTCTCCCAGATTAGAGTCTGCGCACTTAACCACTACACCAAACTAAATGGAACCACATTGGTTGGAGGCAGCATGTCTCTGAGTATTGCTTCCTAAAGTATGATAGGAAGAACTCAGTTAAAGGAGAGACTTTCAGGACATGGGTCACTTTTGAGTAGGGCTCCCCAGCCTGGCAAAGAGCAGGTGATTGTGTGGGGCATGGACATGGGGAGGTAGCTGTCGGTTATGGCCTTCCAGGAAAATCTGGAAGTGACATCATGCCTGTTAAGGAATTGCTGAAAACCATTGAGTTTCTGGTGATTCCTAGAGAGGCATGAGGTCACTTTTGGGTTTATCTGGAAGTGATGTTATGCTGTCACTGACAGCAATTTTTAAATTTTTCTCCTGCCGGCCACTGGTGCCATCAAGGTCCTGCTTAATATGACAGTGATGTGTGTGTTTCTTCCTCAGCACGACACACCCCACCCAAGGTTTTATCTGCTACATTTTTATCCTATCCTTCCTCTAAGCACTGCAGGGCAATGTGTGTGATTCTCCTCTCCTCCATTTAATCCTCAGAATAACCTAGGCTTCCCAAGTCCCCCTGGGGGGCGGGGAAATCCCTGCTCCAGAGGTCCGTTCCCCACCGGCGGCGGATCGGGACCCGGGGGGGAACCCCAGTTCTGGGTGACGCGACCACGCCAGGCACGCTGGGGGCGGGGCCACGGTCATCCTAGGGAAAACTCTATGGTTTTCCCTCAGATGGTTATGGCCCCACCCCCAGTGTGACCGGCGTCCTAACGTCACTTCCGGGTGACGTGCGCGCGGTGTGCGCGTGCGCAACAGTTGCCGAACAGGAGTCCCCCGCTGCGGCGATTTTTCAACTTGGCAACCCTAGAATAACCCTGCATGTAGGGTTACCAACAACACTTATTTATTTAATTCAATTTATATCCCGCCCTCCCTGCCAGGCAAGCTCAGGGTGGTTTACATTAAAAGTTAAAATGTATTAAAACACAGGTGATGGATGTCATACTCATGTACATAACAAATAAAATGCTGCTGGTGGTAAAACATTACATAGTGATCCCAGTAGGCCATGGTAAGATGCTGACAAGGGAGCATGGCCAAAGTCAGTATCCAATATATCACAGGGTGTTGGTGATGGTATAGAGGGCCTTACCACAATTCAGTTGTTGTTGGTGGTGGCTCCTAGTTGAAGGCCTGGTGGAAGAGCTCCATTTTACAGGCCTGAAGGAACTGTAAGAGGTCCCGCAGGGCCCTGATGTCTTTTGGGAGCTCATTCCACCAGTATGGAGCCGCTACTGTGAAGGCCCTGGCCCTACTAGAGGCCACCCTGGTGTCTTTCAGTCCAGGGAGGGCCAAACAATTTTGAGACCCCAACCTCAGTGCTCTCTGGGGAACACGTGTGTAACTGCGGTCCCTCAGGTAAGCAGGCCCCAGACCATATAAGGCTTTAATGATCAAAGCACTGCCTCTGCACAGGCCAGGATATTTGGGGGCATGGTCTGCAGAGGGCAGAGTTTGGGGAGGATATGATGTCACTTCTGGGTGACATTCTAGGCTGCCTCCCTTAGTTTCTATGGTTTTTAGAAATGCCTAGAGCATCACTGTGTGGATGCCATTTTTATTCTGCTCCTCTATTCCTTGGGTCTGGTACATTGGGGCTGGGGGCAGGTAATTCTCCACTCCTGGTGGGTAAATGGGAGGCCTACCTGTGTGGTTGGTTTAGGTGAAGAGCAAGTGACGGATGGAAGGCCAGCTGGTGAAATTCAGGGATGAGTGGGGATTTCAAACCCAACTCTTCTCAGTACTAGTCCAACGTGATCAGTGATAAACCATACCAGTTCTCCATCTGGTTCCATCTGGCTCAAGGTTGATATTTTTAAAATCAGTATCACGCTAAAAGAGATAGAGGAGGTGTTTGGCTCAGTGTTGAGAGTGTTGACAGATAAAAGCTTCCGCAGGTAAAACAAACTGTTCCTACACCACTTCTCTGTTTCTGACACTTATAATAGATATTTTTGTTGGTTATGAAATGTGGGAATGTGGCAGTCCTTTCTTCCACAGAAGGATGGTGGCAGCTCTGCCGTCATAGTGCATGTTATGAGGCAGGTGACCTGACCCACTGGTTTGAGACCCTGAGGTCTTACAGTCAGGGGTAAATTGCTTTGGAGCGCAGAGATTTCCTTTAGCTATCGCTGGCTATGGATTAATTTTGACAGAATGTTGTTTTTCTGCTGGGCAGGATACCTGCGAAGTAAACTGTTAACAGTGAAATATAAAACTCATGTGGCTTTTCGGTTACTGACATATGAGCTAAATTTAGGATTTATGGAGCTGGCTGGATATTTGTGTCACTTGATTCCTGCTGTGGGGATGGTTCACTGATTCTTGTCACTACTCCAGATTGACTAAAAAAAACCCCTCGACTTATCACCGTGTAACAATATCACAGAAATAAATGCATAGAAAACGCATGTCTCAAAACACATATTTCATTGATTTGTTTACGGCACGTACCGTTTCTCAACTGACGGGTTCTCAAAATGGTTTACGGAAAAAGTAAATTAAGCACTGTGAAGCTTAAAAGCTGGTCATGAATGGAACTGGAGAGAGACAGGATGGCATGGATATCTGACTGTTTCCCGCCCCTCCTTTGGTAATCCATCAGTGGAAGCTGAAGGGAGGGAACTTTCAGCTAGAGCTGGATCCAGGCACAGTGATAGCAGTTGGAGGGAGGTGGGTCCAATAGAACAGAGAAATGCCTGGCTGCTGCCTTCTCTCTCTCTGTTGATAGCTGGAAGGTAGAGGGAGTCCTCAGATGCCACTGGGCCCAGGCATCTGTCTGGAAGATGCCTCCTATCCATCTGCTGATAGCTGGAAGGTAGAGGGGGACCTCAGATGCCACTAGGCCCAGGCACAATGCAGAGATGTCTGGAAGCTGCCTTCTATCCCTCTGCTGACAGCTGGAAGGTATGGTATCCCTGAAAGTCCGGGCAAATGTAAGAATCCTCTCATATTGGAGGAAATGTGTAGAACGACCTCAGGATATTCTAGGTGTTCAAAGTTTTGGTTTGCTGTTGAAATCCTCGAAAAGATCAGATGATTACTTGAACTCTATTTTATTGAAATACTCAATCCCCGATGACCTATTGGTAAACGAAAACCAAAGGGCTAAACTGAAGGAATGGGTATTTAATAAGGATGGGCTTTTGAATCGACATATGGTAGTAAGTTGCCGTACAGCCCCCTTGTATAAGATCTTCAAAAGAGACCATTGTAGGACTGTATATCTTGAGAAACTAACTACTTTGGAGCTGAGAAGGGCTTTTACTGCCCTAAGGTTCCATGCCATACCTTCAATGGTTTGTATTGGTTGCTTTCTGGGTGCCCCTGCCGCTTCTAGAATATGCCTATGTGGTATGGATGAAGTGGATGATGTCAAGCATTACATTCTGAGATGTTTATGGCACGAATCACTTAGGCAAAGGTTTATTTATCCTATTGTACCTCTGTATAATGGAACTGCTGAGCAGGATTTGACCGTGTTCTTGCTTTCTGATACTGATGCACATGTTACTAGCAGAATGGCTTTGTTTGCACTGGCAGCAAAAAAGATAAGACGGGGTCTAGGACTGTACAGGATCCTACCCCCACGCCTACCCAGGAATGAGGGGAGAACTCCTGCCTTTTCACAATACAATACAACTATGCCCAGCTCCACACCTCCTCAGAGATGCA
>NW_015176616.1:0-14776 GCF_001447785.1 Gekko japonicus | reverse complement strand
CTCCTATCCCTCTGTTGAAAGCTGGAAGGTAGAGGGAGTCCTCAGATGCCACTGGGTCCAGGCACGATGCAGAGATGTCTGGAAGCTGGCTCCTATCCCTCTGTTGAAAGCTGGAAGGTAGAGGGAGTCCTCAGATGCCACTGGGTCCAGGCACGATGCAGAGATGTCTGGAAGCTGGCTCCTATCCCTCTGTTGAAAGCTGGAAGGTAGAGGGAGTCCTCAGATGCCACTGGGTCCAGGCACGATGCAGAGATGTCTGGAAGCTGGCTCCTATCCCTCTGTTGAAAGCTGGAAGGTAGAGGGAGTCCTCAGATGCCACTGGGTCCAGGCACGATGCAGAGATGTCTGGAAGCTGGCTCCTATCCCTCTGTTGAAAGCTGGAAGGTAGAGGGAGTCCTCAGATGCCACTGGGTCCAGGCACGATGCAGAGATGTCTGGAAGCTGGCTCCTATCCCTCTGTTGAAAGCTGGAAGGTAGAGGGAGTCCTCAGATGCCACTGGGTCCAGGCACGATGCAGAGATGTCTGGAAGCTGGCTCCTATCCCTCTGTTGAAAGCTGGAAGGTAGAGGGAGTCCTCAGATGCCACTGGGTCCAGGCACGATGCAGAGATGTCTGGAAGCTGGCTCCTATCCCTCTGTTGAAAGCTGGAAGGTAGAGGGAGTCCTCAGATGCCACTGGGTCCAGGCATGATGCAGAGATGTCTGGAAGCTGGCTCCTATCCCTCTGTTGAAAGCTGAAAGGTAGAGGGAGTCCTCAGATGCCACTGGGTCCAGGCACAATGCAGAGATGTCTGGAAGCTGCCTCCAATCCCTCTGCTGACAGCTGGAAAGTGGAGGAAGGGGGTCCTCAACTCTATCTAGGTCCAGGCATGACAGAGAGATGCTTGATTGCTATCACTACTCCCTCCGATTACAGTTGAGAACTGGAGGGAGAGGGACTGCTGCTTCTGCTCTCTGTTCATAGAACCATAGAGTTGGAAGGGGCCATGCAGACCATCTAGTCCAACCCCCTTCCCAATGCTTCCTCTAGTAATAGATTCAGGGGGGTCGTTGTGTTGATCTGAAGCTACAGAACAAAGTTTGAGTCCAGTGGCACCTTTCAGTCCAACAAAATTTAATTCTGGGCATACGCTTTTGTGTGCATGCACCCAGAATTAAACTTTGTTGGTTTTAAAGTTGCCCCTGGACTCAACCTTTGCGCTTCTAATAATGTGTCTGCAAATGGATCGTGCTGCTTTTCTGCAGCTCTCTGGCTTCCCTCTAGCGAGTACCTTTATGTTTGAAATGCTTTGGGAATCAATTAATTTCCGCACCTGGTGTCTTTTATAGCCAAAACATAAATATCCAAGATGCATCTTTATAAAATGCAACTAAACCATCTTTCCTTTCTCTCTGTATCCCTGTCCTTCTGGACTGAATTTAGAGATGTAAATAAGCATGATAAAAAGTAGAGACATCACCCTGCCAACAAAAGTCTGCATGGTCAAAGCAATGGTATTCCCAGTAGTCATGTATGGCTGCGAGAGTTGGACGATAAGGAAGGCCGAGCGCCGAAGAATAGATTCTTTTGAACTATGGTGCTGGAGAAGACGCTTGAGAGTCCCTTGGACTGCAAGAAGATCAAATCAGTCAATCCTAAAAGTAATCAACCCTGACTGTTCCCCGGAAGGTCAGATACTGAAGATGAAGCTCAAATACTTAACATAAGAACATAAGAGACGCCAGTGTTGGATCAGGCCAAAGGCACATCTAGTCCAACACTCTGTCACACAGTGGCCAAAAATACCAGGTGCCATCAGGAGGTCCACCAGTGGGGCCAGGACATTAGAAGCCCTCCCACTGTTGGCCCCCCCAAGCACCAAGAAGACAGAGCATCACTTGCCCCAGAGCCCCTATCTATACCTTGTGGCTAATAGCCACTGATGGACCTCTGCTCCATATGCCTATCTAATTCCATTTTGAAGCCGTCCATGCTTCTGGCAGCCAAATGAGACGGGAGCACTCACTGCAGAAGACCCTGATGCTGGGAAAGATTGAAGGTCAAAGAAGACGGGGACGGCAAAGGATGAGATGGCTAGACAGTGTCATAGATGCAACGAACATGAAATTGAGCCAACTTCAGAGGGTGGCGAAAGTCAGGAAGGCCTGGCGTGATCTGGCCCATGGGGTCGCAAAGAGTCGGACTCGACTGTGCAACTAAACAACAACAACAAACAAACAAGTTCTTTCCTACTAACTTGAAATATGTTACTCTCCCAAAGACAATCTGTGGCTGAAACAAGGGCAGAGACTGCTTATAAGCTAGTGGAGTGGATGCTACCTCTATCCTGCCAGTCCAATGATCAAAGTATATTTATCTATTTAAAATATTTATGCCCCTATTTCTATTTTGGATCAACTTTGAAGCCTTCCTCTAGTCTAAGGGGCTTCCTTACAGCCTAAATAGCCCTTCTAGTGGTAGAAGAGCCGCTTCTGTTAGAGGAAGGCTGCTGGGAGGACAAATGGATGCATGCCATTGTTTGCTGTCTTGGGGTGCACACATTCCTGATGACCTGGCAACTTTCATGCCAATGTACAAAAATATTAAAAGTGACTATAAGGCAAGCTACGAAAGTGCACAAGCCAAGAAGAAGAAGAAGAAGAGGAGGAGGAGGAGGAGGAGGAGGAGACTGGATTTATATCCTGCCCTTCACTTAGAGTCTCAGAGTGGTTTACAAACTCCTTCCCCTTCCCCTGCCCACAACAGACACCCTGTGAGGTAGGTGGAGCTGAGAGAGCTCTCTCGAGAACTGCCCTTGAGAGAACAGCGCTGAGAACTTGTGACTGACCCAAGGTTACACCAGCAGCTGCAAGTGGAGGAGTGGGGAATCAAACCTGGTTCTCCCAGATTAGAGTCGGCGCTTCTAACCACTACACCAAGCTGAGACTTGTGACAGGCAGCTATTAATCAGGCTTGCAAAGTGACGAAATGCAAAGATGTGCAAGGTTTATTAGGAACAGGAATGGATGCTATACTTGGTGTGTTGTCAGAGGTGCAAAAAGAACCAAAACAAGTTTTCCTCCTTGATTTCACTTGGTTCAATTGGCTTGGATGCAATTGTCTGTTCAGATCTTTTGATTGTGAAAATTGCATCTAACCTTATTGGCAGACATCGTCGAAAGAAACAAAATAGTGAATTCCTAAGGAGATATAGCTTTAATAAAAAGGGGGATATTTATTTCCTTAGCAATGGTGCAATAACCTTTCCCATCTTTGGAAAAAAGATAATAGGGTAATAATTTTTTCACCGCTACTGAGTTTTTTTACAAGTTTATTCTTTACAGTTTATATGTTCCAATAAATACCAACCATTGTTTTTGTGCAGACTCATGCCCACCGTTATAAAGAAATTGCAGACAATGATTTTAACACTAAGCCATGAAATATCATAATCCCGTTTTCACATGGATGTTGACAACCCTGCCCACTCCCAGATCCACCCCCAAAGTCTCCAAGTATTTTCCAGCCCAGACCTGGCAACCCTACCTGTAAGCCCTGCATTAAGAAATTACTAAGAAGTTTTTATCTAACGTAATTCCTCGGCTTACATTTGCTTACGCCAGATTCCTTGCTGAAGCCTATAGAATTCGCAAGGAACGATTATAGAAGGTATTCGATGCATGAAATAAGTGTTTCCCATGGGCTACGTTCCATGCGTCAATCTTGATTTTGTTTTTAGATTTATAACGTTTCTATTCATTTCTGTAAATTTTACCATTGTTTATTTAAAACCTTTACGATTCTGGTATAATTAGTTTAAATTGATATGCTCTGGTCATGAACCGTAATAATAAAATTGATTGATTGTCCCCCCCCCCCAAGCTAGAAATAAATGCGACTTACCAGAAGCAGGGAGAGAAGAAGCAGGAAGTAGACGCGACATGCCTACGTCACCCGGAAGTGACGTAGGCATGTTGGTGATGTTGGGGGTGGACACTCTGGTTTTTGGGCAAAACTCTATGGTTTGAAGCCAATTTTACCATAGAGTTTTGCCCAAAAACCAGAGCGTCGCCCCCAATGTCATGTTTATTTCCAGAGATGCCAGGAATCGGCAAGTGTTACACCCACTTTCTGTTGGGTTCTGAGCAGAATGAGAGAAGGCCGAGCCTAGACAGCTCTGTAAAATAGTTAACATAAAGTTTAAAATATGTTCAATGAATGATAGTGTTCTAATATAAAGATAGACATAATGCACCTTGAAACCACGCTCTCATCCTTAACTATCTGCAAGGGGGAGAGAAAACAAACTCGGCCCAGATAACTTTCAGCTGCTGCTACCGGGCTCTTTCCTATTTCCTCCCTGCCCTTTGGTCTTTCGGAGCACTCACGTATTCCCATGGCTGGAGATTATTTTTGATATTGCCAATGCCACAAACAACGTAAGCAGGGCTTTTTTTGTAGAAAAAGCCCAGCAGAAACTCATTAGCATAATAGGCTACACCCAACAGCAGAAACTCATTAGCATATTAGGCCACACCCCTGACAGCACAGCTCATTGGCATATTAGGCCACACCCCCATGTTACCAGAAGTGTGCTCATCCAGCCACACCCACCTTTTGCTTCTTATTCTGTTTACCTTGTTTGTTGTCCAAACCCAGGGCTTTTTTGTAGCAGGAACTCCTTTGCATGTTAGGCCACACACCCCTAATGTAGCCAATCCTAATGAGTTTCTGCTGTTGGGTGTGGCCTATTATGCTAATGCGTTCCTGCTGGGCGTGGCCAACTTGGAAGCCAGCCGGAACTCCGTTCCTGTGCGTTCCTGCCCAAAAATAGCCCTGAACATAAGTAACAGAGAAGTCCCTGGCCAGGTGGTGATATGTAGAAGGATTTCCCCTCCCCTCAGAAAGATCAGGCTTTCATTCGCCTTGTTTGGCTGAACCTGGAGCCTCTCAAGATGCTGGGTGTTTATAGCTGCAGCTGGAGCCAGTAACCTCATTACAGTTTGTAGGCTACATCACATTCTTTTTGTGGTAGGGACCTTTTTTTATTATTATTGGACCTTGGAGAGTAGAAACTCGGGTTCTCTCTGGGAGGCGAGGTATTATTAAGTTGCTCCTTTGACCCTCAGCATTTTCCATTTAGAATTTACAGTCTGGGTTCCTCATTCCACAAAAAGTTTCTGTTCACCTTCAGGCTCTTTTATTTTATTTCGTGAGGTAAAACCGATGAAGGCGGGAGGCAGTGGAGAAGAGCCGAGGGACTTCCCCCCCCAAGCTAACGGTTTGCACAAAAGGAGTTCCGAGGTTGTAAGCCATTGATTAAAGAGACGGCCTACGGAAAGCCGAGTTCCAGATCTGGGGCACCGTGTTCCCCTTGGGCTTTTTAAAAACACTCCCTACATATAAATAGCATTGAAATGACGTCCCTGGAGATGTGCAGCTCACTGAGTTCACAGGCTCGGAGAGGAGGAGTCGCTAAGGATTCTGCGAAGGAGATAGCTGAAGTAGGAAAAGATGTAGATTGATTTCAAGGAAAACCATGTACTCCTGGGACAGGCTGCATCTGTAAACCAGCACAGGTGGAAGGCGTGCTCCATCCCATAATAGTCTATCCTGCCACAGACAAACCACAATGCCTTCCTGTTCCAAAAAAGAAAAACTGAAGAGAGCTGAACTGTAAATCATCTTGCTGTGTCCATCCCCCATTGCTCATGTGTCACAATAACTAGCAGAGTTTTAATAGGCGAAGTTTCCTCCATGGCTGCTTTCTGTCGCCTGGAAAGCCACACCTGTTGAATTTCTGCCTGGAGGTGTGGTGCAGGGGGTCCCCAGTCTCCTTGAGCCTGTGGGCATCTTTGGAATTCACCAAATGGCGGACAACAAAATGGCTGCCATGGGAGGTGCATCCAGCCACACACACACAGAAGAAGCCCAGGCGGAGGGAAGGAGGTGAGTGATTTCTTTAAAATCACCAGGGCAACTGGACCATGAGAGAGAATAAAACTAACAGTGTAGTGGCAGCTGCCGCCAAAACTATGTTATTCTAATCTGCACAGTCAATCAGATTTCTGGGGGCCAATCAGAAGCCCTGGTGGGTGGGAGCCTCTCCTGGCCCCACCCACTTTCTGAAAACACTTGGGTGCTGCTAGGAAATGTGTTGGTAGTGGATAAAGGTAAAATCTGGGAGAACCAGGTTTGATTCCCCACTCCTCCATTTGCACCTGCTGATGTGACCTTGGGTCAGTCACAAGCTCTGGCACAGCTGTCCTTGAAAAAGAGCAGTTTGTGTCAGAGTTCTCTCAGCCCCACTCACCTCACAGGGTGTCTGTTGTGGGGAGGGGAAGGGAAAGGAGTTTGTAAGCCGCTCTGAGACTCCAAGTGAAGGGCGGGGTATAAATCCAATCTCTTCTTCTTCTTCTTCTAAAAATTCTTCTAAAAAGAAGAAAAAGAAGAAGAGGATTGGATTTATACCCCGCTCTTCACTACCCAAAGGAGTCTCAGAGCAGCTTACGATCCCCTTTCCCTTCCCCTCCCCACAACAGACACCCTGTGGGGTAGGTGGGGCTGAGAGAGCTCTTGACAGAAACTGCTCTTGAGAGAACAGCGTTGCCAGAATTATGACTTGCCCAAGGTCATCTAGCAGGTGCAAGTGGAGGAGTGGGGAATCAAACCTGGTTCTCCCAGATTAGAGTTCGCATACTTAACCACTACACCACAGCAGTGGTACTTATGTCCCAGAGGCAAGTGGTGGGGAGGATCCATGACTCAATGGTAAAACACCTGTTTTGCATGTAGATGGACTAGGTCTACTGTGTCTCCTACTATAGGTAAAGGTTTCCTTTGCTTGAAAGCCAGTCAAATCTGACTCTAGGGTTGTGGTGCTCATCTCCGTTTCCCAGCCGAAGAGCTAGCGCTGTCTGAAGATGTTTCTGTGGTCGTGTGGCCGGCATGACTAGATGCCGAGGTGCACGGAACGCTGTTACCTTCCCACCGAAGCGGTACCTATTTCTCTACTTGCAATTTCTTGCTTTCGAACTGCTAGGTTGGCAGGAGCTGGAACCAGAGACGGGAGCTCGCTCCATCATGTGGCACTCGGGTCTAGAACTGCTGAACTACCGACCTTCCACAGCCTGCAGTTCAGCATCTTAACCACTGAGCCACCACAGCTCCCTGCTATAGTATCTGCTATTCTACTGGGCCTACTCAAAAATAATTCTTGCACCACTAGTATGCTATCACTTTTGGGGGAAACCTGTAAGCCATGTCATTGCATCAGCACATTGCTCTAGGATTCACTGGAAACTCTATGGTTGCACCAACAGCACCCCCATGTCCCTTCTGCTCGGTTCTCCTGCCAGATGCCAGGTGCTCATCGGCAACCCTAAAACAGACTCAGGTCCAAGCCTCACAACCTCCAGTTTAAAAGGACCAGGTAGTAAGTGATGTGAGAAACCTGTGCTTGAGATGACGGAAAGCCTAACCAGATGTGACAAACAGCATGAGTTCTCCATAGGGACTTACAGTTATACCAGGAGTGTCGAACTCATTTGTTATGAGGGCCGGATCTGACATAAATGAGACCTTCTTAGGCCAGGCCATGTGTGTCATAAAATGAAATGCCAGGTAGCAGAGATATAAACTTTATAAAGGACACAAACACAAAGGGTTTTTTTTAACTTAAAATAAAAACATGCTTAAAACATTATCTCCGTAAGCTGCAAACCTACTTTTGATTTCTTGACATTCACCACAGAAATCTCATGCTCGGAGTTCTGAGTCTAGGACCCAGGTTAAAACATGAAATGGCTGAGTGATTAAGAGAGTCTGGCGAAGCAAGCTATGATGCAGCAGCAGCAGCAGCATAACTGGAAGCAGGAGAAGGCCAGTTCCACTGCGGGCCTGATGGAAGCCCTCCGGGGGCCTGATCCGGCCCCCAGGCCACTTGTTTGACACCCCTGTGCTATACTGTAGGTGCTAGTCTCCATTGGGATTAGCATGAGTAAATGCAAAGGAGGGACCCATTTGGAAAGAGACTGGCATGTGGAGGAAGGAGGAATTTGTGCCTTCTCCCCTTTGCTGTTTTTGATGGCTGAAACAGCCTGGGGGGGGCCTGGGAGGCATTAGTTTCCCTATAGGAAGCCAGCACATGCAAGCATTCAGTGCCTCTGCTAGCTCCCAATGGGGTAAATAATGCTCCCCTCCCCCTCTGGGCTGTTTTGACCATCAAAGACAGCATGGGGGGAAAGGAAGGAATCCCTCCTTCTCCCACACATATGGCTGGCAAAATCATGATTGGGAAATTCCTGGAGATTTGGGGATGGAGTCTGGGGATATTGTGGTATGGAGGAAGGAGGGACATCAGCGGTATAATGCCATAGGACCTACCCACCAAAGGAGCCATTTTCTCCAGGGGAACTGATCACTCTGGTCTGGAGGTCATTTGTAATTCTGGGATATATATCCCCAGGCTGCACCTGGAGTCTGGCAACCCTACAAGCAGTCCCCCAGTATGCCCTGCCGCATGTTGACTCGCAAGTTGCCCCCCGGGATCTAGAGAAGAAGAGAAGAGTTGAAGAGATTGGATTTATACCCTGCCCTTCACTTGGAGTCTCAGAGCGGCTGACAAACTCCTTCCCCTTCCCCTCCCCACAACAGACACCCTGTGAGGTGGGTGGGGCTGAGAGAGCTCTGACAGCAACTGCTGTTTTTCAAGGACAGCTGTGCCAGAGCTTGTGACTGACCCAAGGTCACATCAGCAGGTGCAGGTGGAGGAGTGGGGAATCAAACCCGGTTCTCCCAGATTAGAGTCCGCACACTTAACCACTACACCAAACTGGCTCTCAGCCACATTGTAGCTGCAAGTCTTTGTTGCCGACTCGTGCAGCTAGCTTGTTAAAGTCCAGTTAGGTTAGGTTCTCAGAGTAGACGAGACTGACCTTGATAGTTCAGTTTTAAATTAGAGGCTCTGCATGGCACTACGTGAAACCGAGGCAATCTCGTGTGGTCACAACGGCTGTCCACAAGCGATTGCCAGAGAGGGTTAATGGGCTGATAATTCCATTACGCTTTTCAGAAACAATATCTGCGTCTTGTGGACTAAGGCTCCTGCTTGGTCCCCCCTCCAGGGGAACCAATCTCTAGAAATCAGTTGTAATTCCGGGACAACTGCAGACCCTACCTTGAGGCTGGTAACCTTATGGCCATAGGGTTACAGCATCGCTCTGTACTTTGCCTAATATAGCTTCCTTGCATTCCCTTTTAATTATTTTCTGATTTCCCAGAGCATCCCATCTGCAGTAAACGTTCTTTCCAGCGTCTGCATCTGACAGTGGAGATTTCCTCCTATCTGTATTTTCTTGACTCCCGATCCTACCCACGATACGGCCTTCCGTGCCGTTTTATTTTAAATGCACTCTGAGTTTATATTCTGCAAAAGAATGTAATGATTTTCCCCCCTGACTCACACAGAGTTCTATACACAATAATAGGTTTTTTTTTTAAATACCCCATAGGCTAGATGAGCTGCACCATTAAGTTTGCTGAAGTAAGAAATAAATTGCTTTGATGTAAGCAAAAACAAAGGCTGTTGAGTTTTGGGGAGAGGCGCCGGTTGCTCCAGGACTTGCGGACGTTTCTAATACAAATTCTCTGTGCATCCCTTTTATTTCCTTTAGAAATGTTTTCTCTTGAGGAGAGGACACCTTACGGTTGCCCCCTCCAGGCTGGGAAATTCCTCGAGAATTGGGGGTAGATTTGATGTGATTGATCTGATTTATTCAGCTTATAAACCACCCTCCCCCGGAGGGCTCAGGGCGGTGTACAACATGCGACAGCATATCAATAAATAAAACGGCTTAAATTCAATAAAACAATAGAAACACTACAGTGCAACAAGTGCCTGAGGATGTAAATTCTTGGGGAAAAGAAGGAGGAGGAGGAGGAGGAGATTAGATTTATACCCCACCCTTCACTCGGAGTCTCAGAGCAGCTTACAAACTCCTTTCCCTTCCCCTCCCCACAACAGACACCCTGTGAGGAAGGTGGGGCTGAGAGAGCTCTTTCGAGAACTTCTCCTGAGAGAACAGCTCTGAGAGAACTTGTGACTGACCCAAGGTCACACCAGCAGCTGCATGTGGAGGAGTGGGGAATCAAACCCGGTTCTCCCAGATAACAGTCCACACTTCTAACCACTACACCAAACTGGCTTCAGTGAGGTAGGGTGCCATAAAGCCGGCCCTCCATAGCGGACTTTTTCTGCAAGGGAACTGAGGACCTGGGCCATCCATGCCAAGGCTTTATCAAGCTAGGCCCCGGTCACACGGGAGGTTTTGCCCTGCAAGAGGGATGGATCGGGATGCATCAAACAGGTGCGATCAAACCGCAACATCTGGGAAGCGGAGCGCACCCGTCCCCGATCTGTCCTTTCCGGGGGAAAATGCGCATCAAAAAACCCCAAGAAAAGAGTACTACCTACCTGAATCTCCGCAGCAAGGGCGGCCGTGGGATTGCCGGCACGCCCGTCTTCTGCAGCATTCGAGGCTCCCGGCCAAACTGCACATGTGCGCACATGCGCAGCCGCTGCCTCGCTCTCCATCCTGTGGCTCCCCCCCGGCATCTGATCGTGCCGGGGAGCAACTGCGCGGCGGCTCGGGAGATCTGTCTGATCCCGCCGCCGTTTGTTTCCCGTGTGCATAAATGAGGAATCACACCCCTGCACTGCGGGCCCCCTAGGGAGTATGCGATGATGCACTTACTGCAAAAGGGGGGGGGATGGCGTGGGTGGAACGATCAGACCATCCCGATGGCATGAGAGTGTGTGTGTGCAACCAGAGAGGGGAAAGTCCATCCGTGGCCCGTCAGAACCAGCTAGAGCTGAACTTTCCCCAGTGTCTTTTAACTCCACTGCTGCGGCGGCACAGCACGGGTTTTATTTATTTATTTATTTATTATTTCGACTTATTATACCGCCCTAACCCCGAAGGGTCTTTGGGCGGTTTACATGGTATGTTCTAGGAACACTCAATCCCTAACTAAGGCCACATGCTATAGGGGTGGGACTGCCTACCAGCACCCCCCGTGGTGGGCCTGTTGTAGCTTCTGGCTCGGCTTCTCCCCCCGGCGGTCTCTGGTGTCTCCCCAGGATGACTGCTTCGTCGGCGGGACCGTTTCTGGCGCACGCCCATGCTCGCTTCCGGCCTCAGCTCAGTCCTATTCGCTTCCGCCGGGCCCACAAAGCACGTCATCGTGCGTCTTCTGGTCTCCGTCTCCGCCGTCATTTGCCGCTTGACGCTGTACTGGCCACCAGGGATTGCTCTGCTAGCTCCCGTTGCTGCATCGCTACCACGCCTCACCATCCAGGCTCTGATGCCGCTGATGTTCTCGCCGCTGATGTTCTCGCCGCTGTTGGTGCCGCCATCACTCACCTCGTCGGAGGAGGGTGCCCCCCACCCATCTAAGAGTGGGTACCCATTTGCCTACTCGCTTTTAATTGCTTTCGGGCCACTGGGTGGGCGGGAGCTGGGACTCGGGCCAGGAGCTCACCCCGGCTGTGGTGGATTCTCGAACAGCCATAGTGGCTGTTCCTAGTTGTTACCAGCAGGCGTTTAGCCGTCTGCGCCACCACTCCCACCAATGCCAATGACTGCAGGACGCTTCACAGGTGTTGCTGTCTGATTGCACCCTTTAGATCTGTCAGGCATTCGCGGCTATGTCAGATCTAAAGGCTTGCGTGATCGCAGCCTAATAGTCAAGTGTGGGCCCATCTGCAGATGCTTAAATGTATCCAAACAAGAGAAACAATAACCGTAGAAAAATAGCTAATTAACTCTAAACAAATCTTCTTTTTAATATACCAATTTACCAAGCACATAAATATCAAACAATAGAAATAACACCTCTGTGTTCATTTAACAGAATCATTTACACAGTGTAAGTCTACTCGTTAACAAATCCCTTTAAATCACTTTATTCTGACAAACATGTAGGAGGCTAATAAATACTAATAAAACAGCACAATAAAGCTAAGCAGTATCCTTTTTCAAGTATAATAATGCTGTACACTTTGACAGGGCATGAATATTTTATTTCTATATGCTTTATAAGAAACGAGTCATGAAGACAAAATTTGTCTCAGATGATGAGAGTCTTTTTTTCTCCATGCAGAAAAACCTGAAAACCATAACAATATGATATCGGGGGGTTTAATCCTCCTTTGTCTTGTGGCACCATCTGGGAGCCATTCTGAGTGTGGCAGTGGCCACAGGCGGAGTGAGAGCCACTCTGGGCCCCCGCAAGTCTCGTGGGGCCCCCACTTGTATGACATATAATCAGGGAACTAAACACATGTGATTTCCTCCTGCAGAATGAAGCAGTGGAGTCCATTCTACCACATTAGTACTCTTCCGCCTCAGTTCTGTTGCACGTGTAGAGCAGACCTAACATAAGAACATAAGAGACGCCAATGTTGGATCAGGCCAAAGGCCCATCCAGTCCAACACTCTGTGTCACACAGTGGCCAGAAATACCAGGTGCCCATCAGGAGGTCCACCAGTGGCGCCAGGACACTAGAAGCCCTCCCACTGTTGGCCCCCCCAAGCACCAAGAAGACAGAGCATCACTTGCCCCAGAGCCCCTATCTATACCTTGTGGCTAATAGCCACTGATGGACTTCTGCTCCATATGCCTATCTATAAGAACATAAGAGTAAGAAAAGGAAGAATGGAGAATTCCACATGGTTGATATTTTTTTTTCTACTCTGGAAACAAGACAAGATTCTCCCAAACAATCATTTGTGGGCAATTTTGTGTGCTTAGGGCCCCGGTCACATGGGAGGTTTTGGGGCGGAAGAGGGACGGATCGGGGGCGCAGCAAACGGGCACAATCTCACCGCAACTTCTGGGAATCGGCACGCACCCGTCCCCGATCCGTCCCTACAGCCCAGTGCTGCGGAGCAAAAAAACCCCCAAGTAAAGAGAAGGACTTACCTGAAACACCGCAGCAAGCGTGGCTGTGGGATCACCGGCGCGTCCTTCGTCAGGAGCATTCGAGGCTCCTGGCCGAACTGCGCATGTGCATGCATGCGCAGCCGGCTGCCTCGGTCTCCCATTGGTGGCCTCCTCCCCGGCATCTGATCGTGCCGGGGAGCAACTGCGCGGCGGCTCAGGGGATCTGTGTGATCCCGCCGCCACGTGTCTCTTTTGGTGCAGCTTTAAAAAGCCACACTTTGCCAGTACTCCCCCCCCCCCCGTGTGGCAGGGGCCTGAGACTCACAAGACAAATACAGATGTGGAGAATTTCAGGAGCATCCCTGTAACCTGCCACCTCAGCATTCTAGTGCCTCATTTTGTCACATGTGTGGACGGATGAGGCCTTTCTTTGTGAGAACGTTTGACTGGTATACAGCAGTGGCAACAACTCCACAGCTTCAATAACCATCAACCAAAACAGCTATGTTTAAATCCATCCCTGGCTGCATAGGGTTGCCAGCTCCAGGTTGGGAAATGCGTGGAGGTTTTGAGGAGGACAGGGTTGCAGAGGAGAGGCACTTAGACATAGAGTCCACCTTCCAAAGCAGCCATTTTCTCCAGGTGAACTGATCTCTGTTGCCTGGAGATCAATTATAATAGCAGGAGATCTCCACCCACCACCTGGACGTTGGTAGGCCTACCCTGGCATGAGGCTGGTACCTCAGGGAGGCCTCCAGCTTACCTGTTCCTTCTGTGGCAGCTTTTTCAAGGTGAGAACCATCTGTCAGCCCCAAGCCCTTGGACCTTGCCCACTTTCCTGAAATACGGGGCAGGTGTCAAATTGGGGGACGGTGCTTAGAATAGCCCCTGGTGGCATCTCAAAGTGTCACATGTGGCTCCCCAGCCACTGAGTGGGTCTAAACTGTGACGCGGACAAGGATAAGACACGTCACAGAAAGTGATCAGGCTCTGCTAGGGATCATACTATCAGTATTGAAGACCACACCGTCATTTTGGGCACAAATATGGACTCCCTCTCCTTTCCAAAGTGGTTCTAATTGACTATGAAAGTCTATAATTGAAGCCATTTAGCTTGTGTCGGCGTGCTATTTTTTCAGAAAAGAAAGAGTGAGCAAATTATGCTAATACAATTATTGTTATAATAAAAACAGGGCTAATTTGAGTTTCTGAAGAATACAAAATGCACAGCTCATAAACGTTACGTTCTCATTAGTCACCTGCGGCCGAACATGACACAGAGCAGGTATTCCATCTCTCTCTTGGCAAGGGACCAGCTAGAACAAAGGAAAAGGAAGAAAAAAGGTGGCTCATCAATTCAGGGAGTGAGGAAGAAACCTGTTGAGTTGACCACTGGAGTCAAACTGGAAACATGGGGATGAGAGAACAAAAATACTGAGACTGTGGGCTCAAAATGTGGGTCATAATATTACTTGGAGAGAGTGGGACCAGATATGGGCTAAAAACATTAAAATGACTAAGGCAGTATCATATAAAGAAAATATGTATAAAATGTTTTATAGATGGTATATTACACCAGATAAGCTGGCTAAGCAGAATGGAAATTGTTCAGATAAATGTTGGAAATGCAAAAATAAGACAGGTACATTTTATCATATGTGGTGGCTTTGTGATGTAACAAAGATATACTGGAGATGGGTCCACAAGATGATGCAAGAGATATTGAGAACTAAAATACCATTTTTGCCGGAAATATTATTATTAAACATATTTCCAAAGTAGTTTGATAAAGGTGATAGATATTTGAAAGTACACCTATCTATTGCAGCAAGAATATTATATGCAAAATATT
>NW_015176615.1:345-37811 GCF_001447785.1 Gekko japonicus | reverse complement strand
CAGGAGGTCCACCAGTGGGGCCAGTATACCAGAGGTCCAAGACTTCTGGTGGGGCCCAGGGCTACGTTCTCCCTCTGCCACCCCCCACGCACCTCCCCCCCATAAGAACATAAGAGAAGCCAATGCTGGATCAGGCCAATGGCCCATCTAGTCCAACACTCTATCACACAGTGGTCAAAAATACCAGGTGCCATCAGGAGATCCAGCAGTGGGGCCAGAATTCCAATGCCCTCCCACTGTCCCCCCCCAGTACCAAGAATACAGAGCATCACTGCCCCAGACATAAGACCATAAGAGAAGCCAATGTTGGATCAGGCCAGTGGCTCCTGCAGTCCAACACTCTGTCACACAGTGGCCAAAAATACCAGGTGCCATCAGGAGGTCCACCAGTGGGACCAGGACACTAGAAGCCCTCCCACTGTTGACCCCCCCAAGCCTGGAAGTTAAGGGGAGCTCCAGATTAGGGTGGGAAGCCCGGTTGCTTTGCCAGGGAGGATCAAACTGTAAGGGGCCCCGACGGGTGGCATAGATGCCTCACCCTTGTCCATTTAGCCGCGGGAGAAGGCAAGAAGCGGTGACAGATGGGAAGTCATGGGCAGGAGTCATTTCATAGAAAAAGAGGTGCAGGAGCTCATTAGCATAACTCATTAGCATAACTTACTTGCATATGCCACACCCCCTGACATCACTGGATGTGTGTCAGAAGGCAACACCCACCACTCAGGCTCCACTGGACTGTTTTGGATTGCTAGCTATTGGGAGCGGGGGGAACGTGCAGATCTTTCCTCACAGAGGATGGAGAGCTTGTACCTGAATAAAACTAGGTCTTAAAGGTGCCACTGGACTGTTTTGGATTGCTAGCTACTGGGGGGTGGGAAACGTACAGATCTGTCCTCACAGAGGAGGGAGAGCTTGTACCTGAATAAAACTTGGACTTAAAGGTGCCACTGGACTGTTTTAGATTGCTAGCTATGAGGGGGGAATGTGCAGATCTGCCCTCACAGAGGAGGGAGAGCTTGGACCTGAATAAAACTTGGTCTTAAAGGTGCCACTGGACTGTTTTGGAGTGCTAGCTATGGGGGGGGGGATGTGCAGATCTGCCCTCACAGAGGAGGGAGAGCTTGGACCTGAATAAAACTTGGTCTTAAAGGTGCCACTGGACTATTTTGGATTGCTAGCTACAGGGGGTGGGGATGTGCAGATCTGCCCTCACAGAGGAGGGAGAGCTTGGACCTGAATAAAACTTGGTCTTAAAGGTGCCACTGAGCAGTTTAGGATTGCTAACTATGGGGGGCGCAGATCTGCCCTCACAAAGGAGGGAGAGCTTGTACCTGAAGGGGCGGGCTCTGCAACTTACATGGCTGCTTCCTGCTCCTCGTGGCTCAACTGAGGGCTGCTGGGAGCAGGGGGCGGGGCTTGTTTCATGTGCCCGCCCCCTTGGCTCCTTACTGCCGGAGCTCTGCTCCTGTGTGCTCCCACAGGAAATGACCCCTTGTCATGGGGCCTTTAAAATAAGTCGGGGGGCTGGGCCCCCAAAATGATCCAACGTAGCTATGGGCCTGTTCCTTAAGCCATATCTGCAGCGGACTGTTTCATCCACCTCTCTTGCCGCCATCAGCAGCCTTTCTGCCACACTGCCTCCCTACTCCAGATTGTATTAATTCAGCTCTAGCTCTTATAATATAGCTCCCTTCCCCTGCATGCCGTGCTACGAAAATGCAGCCCATCAGCAAAGTACGTTTATTCAGTCATGTCCATCTTTTCATGACCGACTTCTAATAGGAGAAATTAGCTTACAGATTTGGGGCCTTTTCGATATGGGATTTCGGAGCCCTTCCATTTAGAATTTTTCATTTCCTAAACAAATGGAGATGAGTTAATAAAGAGAGAAGGGGGGGGGGGAATATACAGCCGCATTAACTTTTGTAGCCAGCACTTTAGCGAGCATGAATTAGTGTAACCACACTGAAATAAAGCATTTTACAGTGCGGCTAATCTCATTCTCTTTTCTCTATTAGAGTCTTCGGGGGGAAAGCGGAGATTTGAACACCTCTGCATCCAGATTGGTACATTTCCATGCTTAATGTCACATTTAAATGCAGGGACATACCAAATAATTGCAGACTAACACATTTTAGGCTTTCACTGCCAAAAAATGTCTACAGGTCGGTTGTCCGGAGACTGCATTATGCTCCTGAAGATCTTTGGACTGAGAACTGATTTCTTTGGGACTAAAATGAATGAGAACTGATTCTAAAATGGGTCTGAATGGGTTCATTTCATTTGTTTATTTATTATTAGATTTATAGCCCACCCTCCCCGCAAGCGGGCTCAGGGCGGTTCACAGACTGGGCCCGTATGCCAATAATTAAAACAGTAAAAAAAACCCAAGATAAAACAACCATTGGCCCAGGTCACACGGGAGGTTTTGGGCCGGAAGATTGGGGACGCAGCAAACGGGTGTGAGCACACTGCAACATCTGGGAATTGGCATGCACCCGCCCCCGATCCGTCCCTTCCGGCCTAAAACCCGCTGCAAAAAAACCCCAAGTAAAAGGTAGCACCAACCTGGAACCGGTGTAGCAAGTGCGGCCGTGAGATCGCCGGCGCGCCCATCTGCAGGAGCAATCGAGGCTCCTGGCCAAACTGCGCACTCACACACATGTGCAGTTCGGCTGCCTCGCTTTCCCTGCAGTGGCTTCCCCCCGGTATCTGATTGTGCCGGGGAGCAACTGCGCGGCGGCTCAGGGGATCTATCTGATCCCGCAAGCGGGCTCAGGGCGGTTCACAGACTGGGCACGTATGCCAATAATTAAAACAGTTAAAAACAAGATAAAACAATCATTTATAATCATTTATCACAATACAAGGTGCTCTTGGTGTCTCAAAAAAGTCTTCAGTAACAGGATGGCATTCTGCTGGTGGTGGTCCCAGATCAATTATATCAGTTCCAGGCAGCACTGTCGTTCATTTGTTGTTGGTGGTGGTGCAACGGTGGCGGCTCCTACTCAAAAGCCTGGTGGAAGAGCTCCGTCTTATAGGCCCTGCCAAACTGCACAAGGTCCCGCAGGGCCCGGATCTCCTCCGGGAGCTCATTCCACCAGGAAGGAGCCACCACCGAAAAGGCCCTGGCTGCTGCAAATCTGGCATCTTTGGGGCCTGGAGTCACCAGGAGATGTTGCGTCCCCAACCGTAGTGCCCTTGGGGGAACATATGGGGAAAGGTGGTCCCTTAGGTATGTGGGACCCTGGCCATATAGGGCTTTAAAGGTACGAACCAGCACTTTGAAGCGAAGTTTGCACTTTGAAGCGAAGTGAAGCACTTTGAAGTTTCGTTTGCTTACAGTCAGAGGTGCCATGAAATGTGAAGCAAACAGGTATGGCCGGTGGATGTGGCATTTTTGACCACGGATGCCCCTCCTGAGCTGAGCCTAGGGATGCCAGCCTCCAGGTGGAGCCTGGGCAGGGATCATTTCGTAGAAAAAGTGGTGCATGAGCTCATTAGCACATCTCATTTGCATAACTCATTTGCATATGCCACACCCCCTGACATCACCGGAAGTGTGTCAGAAGGCAACACCCACCGCTCAGGCTCCACTGGACTGTTCTGGATTGCTAGCTATTGGGGGGGGGACATGCAGATCTGTCCTCGCAGAGGAGGGAGAGCTTGTACCTGAATAAAACCTGGTCTTAAAGGTGCCACTGGACTGTTTTGGACTGGGGGTGCCGGAGGGAGCTCTGCAACTTACCTGGCTGCTTCTTGCTCTGACTGAGGGCTGCTGGGAGCAGGGGGTGGGGCTTGTTGCATGTGCCCGCCCCCTGGGCTCTTTACTGACAGAGCTCTGCTCCTGTGCGCTCCTGCAGGAAATGACCCCTGGTTATGGGGAATACTCTGGCATGAATTATCTTGATCTTGGTTGCCAGCAACACATCCTTACACTGAAAAATCGATTCCCGTTCCTTCGTGGCTGCCCTTCCTGGTCCCGATCTCCTTCCAACTTCTTGGTCACAGTCTTCCTTTGGTCACGTGCAGATCTGTCCTCGCAGGGGAGGGAGAGCTTGTACCTGAATAAAACTGGGTCTTAAAGGTGCCACTGGACTGTTTTGGGCCGGGGGGCTGGGGGGGGGCTCTGCAACTTACCTGGCTGCTTCTTGCTCTGACTGAGGGCTACTGGGAGCAGGGGGCGGGGCTTGTTGCATGTGCCCAACCCCTGGGCTCTTTACTGCCGGAGCTCTGCTCCTGCAAGAAATGGCCCCTGAGCCTGGGGATCCCCTGGAATCACAGCTCATCTCCAGATCATTTCCCCTGGAGAAAACGGATGCTTTGGAGGGTGGTTTCTATGGCATTGTACGGCCCATAGCTCCAGTAGGGCATTCTAAGGCCCTGCCCCCCTAATTAAAAGCCCCAGCCCCCAATTAATTTGCATGCTTCCCAAAGGCGCATGGGGATGCTTTTGAAAGACTCACTGGGACCTAGCAGAAAGGGGGGGGGGATGATTGATGAAGTGCTGAAGAGGTACCACTATTGAGTGCCCTTCTACGCTTTCTTGCCCTGCGGAGGCATGTGTCTCCATGGAAGGCCATGTGCAGATAGTGAGAGGACAAAGTGAGTCCCGGCATGCTGAGTTGCTCGCTCCAACAGTATTTCATTATTTATCATATTTAATCTCAACATTTAGACATTTCCCCTCCGTTTTTTTCTCTTTCATGGAAAAGCAGGCTTCGGTTCAAATGAAGTTTATGAATATAAGATCTGTATTCACGTTTGTTTGCACCAGAGTTTCCTTTTAAACTAGTTTTTTTTAAAAAAAGAACCTTGCAAATAAAAACTAAAACCCGTAATCGATATTTCTTTTCAGTGTGAGTTTGGTGTAGTGTAGCCAGTCTGGTGTAGTGGTTAAGTGTGCGGACTCTAATCTGGGAGAACCGGGTTTGATTCCCCACTCCTCCACTTGCACCTGGCTGGATGACCTTGGGCAAGTTGTAGTTCTGATAAGAGCTGTCCTTGAAAAACAGCAGTTTCTGTCAGTGCTCTCTCAGCCCCACCTACCTCACAGGGTGTCCGTTGTGGGGAGGGGAAGGGGAAGGAGTTTGTAAGCCGCTCTGAGACACCTTTGGGTAGTGAAGGGTGGGGTATAAATCCAATATCTTCTTCCCCTCTTCATCACATGTGTGATCGACAGTTTCCTGGTGAATGTGAATCCAGAGGAAGGGGGGGAATTGTGTGCAGCCGCCATTTTCCGTGGCGACACGGTGTTCACCAAACTGCGTACCTCTCCCTGAACTTCAGATCCTTCAACTTGCAAGCAGTTCATTCCATTTGCCCTTCCCAGCTCTTTCGTTTCCAGCGTCTTCATTCAGCTCTCTTCGAGCATCCTTGCCTGATGCTCTTAAATGGCAGATCATTGTGCCTTTCGAAGATCAGAGTCCAGGAAGACACTCTGAATTATGTTGTCAGTAAAAACTGTAAATTATCGCAGGGAGATAGAACCTCTCTTTTCTCTAGTTATCAGCCCAACGGATGCCCTTATAACTCTTTGCTTCCTTAATACCTCCATGTACATTATTGTCGCCCTGATTGACAGTAACAAAGATAAAAACAACAAAACAGAGATAAATCATAGGGAGCAGAAACCAAAGCTGATAACAGAAATACCACAGGGAGTGTAAACGGGTGAGATGAACAATGGGGAAGATAAATATGACCGCGTGCATATCAATGAGGCTCCAATAATGCTTAGTCGCAGCTCACAATTACATAGATCGACTTGATTGGGGTAATTTACATAGTCTGAAGGTCATTTCCTACTGAGAGCCATGATAAAATGCTCCGATTAGAGCATCTGTGCAGACGCTAGAAGCCAGGCTAGGCGAGATCAAGGGAGCAGTGGAAATTCTGTGCCAGAAAGGCACATATAGTTGGGCCTGTCCCGGCCTAATGTGACACGAGAGCAAACCAGATAATGATATCAGAAGAAACAGCATGGCATATGTTGGGAATATAGGCAAAAATCCTTAAATACTCAGAATTTGCAATGGATCTTTGCTTCACTGGAGAGGAGGCATTTCTTTCTGTGTAAAAAAATCTTTATTTCTAAAGGGAAGGGTTCACAGGAGGAACCTACAAAATAGCAAAGGCTACATTTCTACAGAGCTACAAACAGACCGACCACACGGTCTCTCGACAACAACTGTAATGGAGATTCTCTTTCTTCTTGACCCCTAGATGGAAATCACCAGATTACATTAACCAATCAATGTTATTAAACAGACTTCAGTTTCCTGGGCTATCTTTCCATTGGCCCTGTGCCAGGTTTCCCTCGAGGTCAGGCTAAACAACAGCCTACAAGGTAAACAGATTAACCCTATAATGACCAAATCTTAGACCTTGCAACTCACATATTTCCAACAGAATGAAGGTCCAGAAGTCAAGGGTGAGACTGAACAGGATTGCTGGTTGAGTGACTCCATATGCCTGGACATGGAGAGGGTGCCCTACAATGCATAGGTGTTATCTCCTTGAATGGGATGCCTCTCTTGGTCTTAACCTGGAAGCTGCCCTCTGACTCCTCCCCTCTTCTTTGTCCTCTCCCTCTCTCCTCATGGCCTTCCATGAAGACACACGTCTCTGCAGTTCTCTCTTGTAGGGACAATGCCCTCATACTCCCACCCACATGATGCCAGACAAGCTGGCCCATTTGTAACAGGGAAAGGACTCTTTAGATGAGGTTTCTCTCTCTTCTTTCAACTGTGATCCGAATGTGAACTGGATCTACTTGAATAAATGTAAGTTTACCCTTTTTTGCAAAATGCTTCTTGGGAGATTTCTTTACTGCGCTCAGTATCGCACTTTTGTGACTAGGCAAAACTCTGCTATAGTAACCCAACATTATTTATTTATTTATTTAAATTTATAACCCGCCCTCCCCGCAAGCGGGCTCAGGGCGTCATACAGATGGGGCCAATGCCCAATACATAAAACATTAAAACTGCATTTTAAAAACATTCAATATAACATAGGTGCTCTCCACAATAACTAACAAGGGAACAGATGATGTCATCAGGATGGTATTCTTAGTGGCCACAGCTCCACGCAGTACCACCATTTTAGCGCTCACGGGGAGTTGGTAATAAAGGGCTAGGACAGATAGTAATAGTTGTAGACAGATGGTAACAGTCGTGGCGGCTCCTACTCAAATGCCTGGCGGAAGAGCTCCATCTGGCAGGCCCTGCGGAACTGTGCAAGATCCCGCAGGGCCCGGATCTCCTCTGGGAGCTCATTCCACCAGGTAGGAGCCGCCACCGAAAAAGCCTTAGCCCTAGTCACTTCTAGTCTGGCCTCTTTGGGACCTGGAACCACCAGGAGATGTTTAGTCCCGGACTGTAGTGCTCGTTGGGGCACATATAGGGAGAGGCGGTCCCGTAGGTATGTCAGACCCTGGCCATCTAGGGCTTTAAAGGTAAGAACCAGCACTTTGAAGCGAATCCGGTATGCTATCGGCAGCCAGTGCAGCGCTTTCAGCACAGGCTGGATGTGTGCTCCCCTAGGAAGGCCCATCAACAGCCTGGCTGCAGCATTCTGCACCAGCTGCCGCTTCCGGATTTGCGACAAAGGCAGCCCCATGTAGAGAGCGTTACAATGGTCTAGCCTCGAGATGACCTTCGCATGGATCCCTGCGGCTAGGTCGTCGCGGTCGAGAAAGGGAACCAACTGCCGAGCCAGCCGAAGATGGTAGAAGGCCGCCCTGGCAGTGGCTGCTACCTGGGCCTCCATAGATAATGTGCAGTCCAGGAGCACCCCCAAACTCCTAACTTCCGACGCTGGCACCAAAGGCGCCCCCTCGAAGGTCGGGAGCGGGAGCCCCAACCCCAAACCACAACGACTCAAACCCAAACATTTATTTTTGAGAACAAAGGGTTTGCTGTTGACAAATGTGAGGAAAAGTCATGCTCTAAGCTCCCTGGACCGAAGGTTAGTTTCACATCTAAATAGTGATGTATGACCAGACAGAAGGTCTTATACTTCTGAAGACATAGTAATACCAGGGGTCATTTCATAGAAAAAGAGCTAGGGGAACTTATTAGCATAACTCATTAGCATATGCCACACCCCCTGACATCAGGGGCCCGGCGGTGGACCTGCAAGGCCGGTGGGAGTGCAAGGAAGCCCCGCCAAGGCCCTCCCTGGCCCCAGGCAGGCAGGGGTGGGGAGAGGCGGGGGGGAAGCAACTTACCCTCCCTCTTCTCCTGCCTCCTCCTGGCTGAATGAGGGCCGGAAGCGGGGCAGCCGGAAGCAGGGGCTTCGTCATGTGCCCCGCCCCCTGCACCTCACCCGGGGGAACTGCATTCCCCCGCTTCCCCCCCCCAAAATGACCTCTGAGTAATACAATATCTGATGAACCTCTCTCTTCATTGACTTAGTCCATAGCCTCCTACCACACACACACTGGGGAGAGATGACTGAAAAGCTGCTTCCATCAAGTAATCTTTTCTGTCAACAGCCTCTCTCCTTGGTCAGGAATGTATCCACGCTTGACAAACACAAGACCTTGCTCTTATGTTCTGTTGAAGCCTTGCCCCAAGCAACCCAAGTGTCAGGAAGGAGGAACAACTGAGGCATGAAGGAGGAGGAGATAGACACGACGTGGAAGTGATAAGTCCCACATAATGGCAGAATCCGTTGCCCTTCATCTGCTGTGTTCCCTATAGAAAGGATGTAGCCCACCACACTAGAACGTGGACTCTGATCTGGGAGAGCCGGGTTTGATTCCTCACTCCTCCACATGCAGCTGCTGGTGTGACCTTGGGTCAGTCACAAGTTCTCTCAGTGCTGTTCTCTCAAGGGCAGTCCTCGAAAGAGCTCTCTCCGCCTCACCTACCTCACAGGGTGACCGTTGTGGGGAGGGGAAGGGAAAGGAGATTGTGAGCCGCTCTGAGATGCCAAGTGAAAGGTAGGGTACAGATCCAATCTCTTCCTCCTCCTCCTCCTCCTCCTCACATACAAGTACTTGCCAGGGTCGGCCCTGCTTAGCTTCCAAGATCTGACGAGATCGGGCATGCCTGGGCTATCCAGGTCAGGACTCTGTCAGCTTTCTTGATTGATTTCACACCCGTGCATAGTTATGGGCAGGGGTCATTTCATAGAAAAAGAGGTGCAGGAGCTCATTAGCAAAACTCATTAGCATAACTTATGTGCATACACCACACCCCCTGACATCACCGGAAGTGTGTCAGAAGGCAACACCCACTGTTCAGGCTCCACTGGACTGTTTTGGATTGCTAGCTATTGGGGTGGGGGGGAACGTGCAGATCTGTCCTCACAGAGGAGGGAGAGCTTGTACCTGAATAAAACTTGGTCTTAAAGGTGCCACTGGACTGTTTTGGGCTGGGGGGGGGCTCTGCGACTTACCTGGCTGCTTCTTGCTCTGACTGAGGACTGCTGGGAGCAGGGGGTGGGGCTTGTTGCATGTGCCCACACCCAGGGCTCTTTACTGCCAGAGCTCCGCTCCTGTGCGCTCCCGCAGGAAATGACCCCTGGTTATGGGGAATACTCTGGCATGAATTATCTTGATCTTGTCTGCCAGCAACACATCCTTACACTGAAGAATCTATTCCCATTCCTTCGTGTCTGCCCTTCCCGGTCTCAATCTCCTTCCAACCTCTTGGTCACAGTCCTCCTTTTGGTTGATGATTGAGCCGAGGGACAGAAAATCTCAAACCATCTCAATGTCTTCTCTGTCCACCTTAAAGTTGTGCGATTCCCCCGTAGTCACTTGTGCCCAATGCTCCCTCTAAGCTGTGGAGTCTTGTGAGCACAAAATTCTGCTTTTTGAGCTACTGGCATGAACGTTGTGAGCGACCGATTGGGCTACTGCATCAAATAGTTTGCTCTGGAGCCGTCCCTTCCTGAGCAAAGACAAAAACGTGTGAGCCGGAGACTAAAAAACTGTGACCTGGCTCACACTAATTCAGCTTCGAGGGAACACTGCTCGTGTCTTCTTGATGTTCGGCTGTAATCCTGCTTTTGGTGTAGTGGTTAAGAGCCAGTTTGGTGTAGTGGTTAAGTGCGTGGACTCTAATCTGGGAGAGCCGGGTTTGATTCCCCACTCCTCCACTTGCCCCTGGCTGGATGACCTTGGGCAAGTCGTAGTCCTGATAAGAGCTGTTTTTGAAAAAGAGCAGTTTCTGTCAGAGCTCTCTCAGCCCCACCAACCTCACAGGGCGTCTGTTGGGGGGAGGGGAAGGGAGAGGAATTTGTAAACTGCTCTGAGACACCTTTGGGTAGTGAAGGGCGAGGTATAAATCCAATCTCTTCTTCTTCTTTGGCACTTTCTCCTTGAACCTTCCTCAGTAGTCATTTGAAGCCCACCGTTCCCTCTAAGATGAGTTAGTGTGAGCTAGCTCAGGTTTTTTAGCCTCCAGCTCACCCATTTTTTGTCTTAGCTCAGGAAGGGATGGCTCCAGAGCAAACTAATCTATGCAGTAGCCAAATCGCTCGCTCACAACTTAAATGCCCGTAGCTCACCAAGCAGAATTTTTACTCACAAGACTCCACAACTTAGAGGGAGCATTGTTCAAGGCTCCACTCTTTTCTGCCAGTAGGAACTGTCATATCACAAATTTAAAAGCCTGTTTTGCTGACAAAGTCTATGGAGGAATCAGTGGTGCTGGCAGGGTAGTCCATCCACAGGTCCCATCTCGGTGCCATCCCTGGGTCTATTGAGATATTGCTGCAGATTCAGGTATTGAAATCGATCCCTGGAGTGAATTTATTATTTTTTTGAAAGCAGCCGCGCTTAAATCAACACCGCTGCTCAGAAATGGTACATTACGGGAAATAAACCCCACCGTTTATTTTAATCAAATCCATTTTGAACGGAATTAGTCTCAGTAACCAAAGTTGAACCCAGCTGAGTTTGCATGCGGGCAAAAGAAATGGCATCATTGTGGAGAAAATTAGCTCGGAATTCATTACATCTTTTAAATAATTTAAGTCACATTTTGTCCCAAAAGTCTCAAAAAGCTGATCTCGAGCACGATTTCAGGCCCGGGGAGTTTAACAAGCCCTGCAACTATACAGCAGAAGTTGTTAACGGAGTCGCTGCTTGAGCATTTGGCAAGGTTATCGCGAAGAAGAGAAGGGCTCTCTGAAAACACTTGAGGCTGCATAAAATAGGCTGCCAATAGGCTATGATCACTGAGACAGACAGGGGTCTAATGGCACCTTAAGCAATAACAAGATAGTAATCCACCTTCAGTTTTTGTGGCCCAGTTCATGAAGTGCATCTTACCTGCACAGAATATTCCCCCCCCCCCCGGGATATGGTACTCCCTCAGACATCCTGAACCTAAACTATAAGATAGATAGCAGTTGCAGATTTTCCAGGTCGGTCTTGGCATTGTAGGACCTGACGTTTTGCCAGGAGCTGTGACTGGCATCCTCAGAGGTGTACTATCTGTGTCAAGGTGAGAAGAAAATGGTAGGCAGGTAATTTATATCTACTCAGGAAGGTGGGGTAGGGCTGAGTCTTTATCTTGTAGGAGTTCCCCAGGCTGTGAAACATGCTAATGGAGGAGCTTTCCTGAGGAGCTTCTTTTGTATATATGGATTGTTTCCTGAGGAGGTTTCCTGTTTCCTGAGGAGGTTCTAATCTTATCTGTAGTGCTATTGTCAGATGTAGGGCCTCTTGTGTTTTTCGGGACAGGAAACCATGCCCTATTTATTTTTAAACTCTCTTCTTTCCTGTTGAAATTGTGTTTATGTTTATGAATTTCAACGGCTTCCCTGTGTAATCTGACAGGATCATTGGATGTGTTGTCCAGCCTTTCAGTGTCTTGGAACAAAATACTGCGTCCTGTTTGAGTTAGGCTATGTTCAGCCACTGCTGATTTTTTAGATGGATGGATGGATGGATGGATGGACCCGTAGCCACAGTCAGACATGCGGGGGCAGAGCCCCACCAGGGATGAGCCCTGGTAAGATGCCAGACCCCCAGACCCCACAGTGTGCCTTGCCCCTGTAACAACTGGGAGGTTGGGAAGGAAAGGGATCTGTTTGGGGACAAAACCATGCTGACTTCCCCGGATCACTAAGCTGTAATATCTTCTCAGCAACAGAAGCAAGACTGACTGGCCTGTTGTTCCCGGTGTAATGACATTCCTGGTGTAATGACATCATTTTTTGTGTGATCCGGAAGTGGTGTCATCATTAGGAGTGTAATGCTCTACCATTCGCCCAAAATCTGTGGTTTAACCATAGACTTTGGGGAGAATGCTAGACCATCACCCAGAATGATGACGTCACTTCCAGGTCGTGCCAGAAGCAACATTATATCATACTGAGGATGCCAACTGCTCCCTCCCATTTCACCCAGGCATTCCTCCCAATGACCATCTGAAAAGCACAGCAGGAAATGGGAACCCTAACAGGAAACTAGAAATCCTGGGGCGCTTGTTAAGTGTGCGGACTCTAATCTGGGATATCCGGGTTTGATTCCCCACTCCTCCACTTGCACCTCCACTTGCACCTGCTGATGTGACCTTGGGTCAGTCACCAGCTCTGGCACAGCTGTCCTTGAAAAAGAGCCATTTGTGTCAGAGTTCTCTCAGCCCCACCCACCTCACAGGGTGTCTGTTGTGGGGAGGGGAAGGGAAAGGAGTTTGTAAGCCGCTCTGAGACGCCAAGTGAAGGGCGGGGTATAAATCCAATCTCTTCTTCTTCTTCTTCTTCTTGTCTCTGCCCTGAAACAGGCCATAGTACATCCACCCTTTAAGAAACCTACTCTGTATGGTCGGAATTACATCTTGGCAAAATTTCAATTTTATGTGTTTTCATTGACAATTCTTCTGACATCCAAATCATATCAATTCTGGAAAAAGAGCAATGTCTATTGGAATAAAAAGTAAAATCCTTCTGCGTCGGGTTCCATTTCCTCCATACATCCTCTAGTTTTTCCTGCTTGACTATTTCAAAAAAGTTCTTTGGCAATTTTCCACTAATTTCGTTGCCTTTTTGTGATCTTCTATCCAAACGGTCCACAGTTCCGTTAAAATCTCCGACCAAAATGACTTGTTCATAGGTTTGTCCTTGTAGATGTTCAGTTAAGTCCTTAAAGAATTTTTCTTTTGCTCCATTGGGTGCGTATAGATTGATCACCAATGTCTTTTTCTGTTGGATCAAAACTTCCACACCCACATATCTTCCATCCAAGTCTTTAAAAATTTCTTTAGGTTGTAAATCCTTTTTCACATATGTCACAACTCCTTTTTTCTTGTTTGAGGCCGAAGAATAAAATTCTAATCCAAATTTGACATTTTTTAAATATTTAGTATCGGAATTTCTAATATGAGTTTCTTGCAAGCATATCACATTACAGTTTTGTTTTTGTATCCAATGATTGATTCTTTTTCTCTTATTTGGTGAATTTAGTCCATTCACATTCCATGACAACAATTTGTAATCCATTGTAAATTGATGGAGAAAAGAATGATGGAGGCGATTCAGGCCATGGGTGAGCAGATTGAGAAAAGGTTGGGGGTGCAAGAAAAACATATGGAGCAGCAACTGGAAGAGCAAATGGCAAAGCAAACTCAGATACACTTGAAACAAATTGAAGAAGCCCAGGAGAAAAATGTAGCAGCATTAAAAGAATTGGTTACAACAGAAATTACTTCAATCAAGCAAGAATTAGATGGAGTCAGAAAAGAAATACAGGCTAGTGCAACCAAAACTACAGAGACAGAGGAAAAAATGCAACAATTGGAAGAGAAACAGGATTCTTTGACTCAGCAATTTAGGAGATCTGAAACAATGATGGAGTTCAGAAGAATGCAAACTCATTTGAGATTTAGAGGTATCAAAGAAAAAGAGAATGAAAACATAAGAGAGGAAATGATAAAAGCGATCACTTTGTACTTGGAAGAGGAAGAGGGAACAATGGAAGCAGATTTTGATTTGATATACAGAGTGAACTCCAGAATTGCGGAAAAGAAAAATTTACCAAGGGATGTAATTGTACAATTTGTAACAAGAGCAACAACAGAAGACATCTTTAAGAAACAATTTACCGTCCCGTTCGAAATTGAAGGGAACAAGATCATGGTGATGAGAGAGCTCCCACGAGCAGTATTGCAAGATAGAAAAAGGTATAAACCTCTGGCTGACAAACTGAAGACCTTGAATATCAGATACAGATGGGAGATTCCACAAGGCTTATCCTTTACTTACAAAAGTGGGAGGGTCCAGATCAGATCGGTGACGGACTTATATAAATTTAAGGCAGACAATTTAGATGCCTTTGGAGAAATTTAACTTAAAATTTACAATGGATTACAAATTGTTGTCATGGAATGTGAATGGACTAAATTCACCAAATAAGAGAAAAAGAATCAATCATTGGATACAAAAACAAAACTGTAATGTGATATGCTTGCAAGAAACTCATATTAGAAATTCCGATACTAAATATTTAAAAAATGTCAAATTTGGATTAGAATTTTATTCTTCGGCCTCAAACAAGAAAAAAGGAGTTGTGACATATGTGAAAAAGGATTTACAACCTAAAGAAATTTTTAAAGACTTGGATGGAAGATATGTGGGTGTGGAAGTTTTGATCCAACAGAAAAAGACATTGGTGATCAATCTATACGCACCCAATGGAGCAAAAGAAAAATTCTTTAAGGACTTAACTGAACATCTACAAGGACAAACCTATGAACAAGTCATTTTGGTCGGAGATTTTAACGGAACTGTGGACCGTTTGGATAGAAGATCACAAAAAGGCAACGAAATTAGTGGAAAATTGCCAAAGAACTTTTTTGAAATAGTCAAGCAGGAAAAACTAGAGGATGTATGGAGGAAATGGAACCCGACGCAGAAGGATTTTACTTTTTATTCCAATAGACATTGCTCTTTTTCCAGAATTGATATGATTTGGATGTCAGAAGAATTGTCAATGAAAACACATAAAATTGAAATTTTGCCAAGATGTAATTCCGACCACAACCCTGTTTTGTGGACTTCTATAGAAAGGAACAAATCCTTTCTTTGGAGAATTAATGAAGATTTGTTGGATAAAAAAGATGTAACTGAAATGTTAAAGGAAGAAACAAAGCAATTTTTCCAACAAAATCTGAATAAAGAGACCCCAATTCAGGTGGTGTGGGATGCGTATAAAGCAGTGATGAGAGGGATTCTCATCTCTCAAAATGCGAAGCAAAAGAAGGAAAAATTTCAAAAACAAACAGTAGTGTTGGAAAAAATATCACAAAAAGAAAAAGAATTAAAGAAGAAACCAGGGAAAAAGAAGATTATTCGAGAATTACAGTTGTTGAAAGAACAACTGAATGAAACTTTAAACCAGGAGCTCTATTGGAATTTAAAGAGGCTACAGCAAAAATCTTTTGAAGGGGCAAATAAACCGGGGAAATTTTTAGCGTGGCAACTTAAGGCTAGAAAAGAAAGAAGAATGATAACCAAAATAATAGAAGAAGGAAAAGAATTCGTTGACCCTACTGGCATAAAGAGAAGTTTCTTCAAGTATTATGCTAAATTATTCCAAGCAAATAGAACAGATCTTGAGAAGATTAAAAAATATTTGGACAAGGTTCCGTTACTTAAAATAAGCAACGAATTTCAGGAATTACTGAATGGCCAAATTCAAAAAGAAGAAGTGAGGAAGGCAATTGAAGAAGCGAAGTTGGGGAAGGCGCCAGGACCGGACGGATTTACCGCAAAGTTTTATAAAAAAATGAAAGAAGAAATTGTTCCGGTCATGGAAGCTTTATCCAACGATATACGTGAGAGTAAGAAGGTGCCAGACTCTTGGAAAGAAGCAATTATTTCATTAATACCAAAGGAAGGACAAGAACCAACGAATGTGAAAAACTATAGGCCAATTTCTCTTTTGAATAATGATTACAAGATTTTTGCAAAAATTATTGCAGAGAGGGTGAAAAACTATTTACAAACAGTGATTTCAGAAGACCAAGCTGGTTTTTTACCAAAGAGACAGATCAGAGACAATGTAAGAATAGTAATGGACGCAATTGAATATTATGAGAAACACCCTGAACAAGAAGTAGCTTTTTTATTTATCGATGCCGAAAAGGCATTTGACAATCTTAACTGGAAGTTTATGCTGCAAATGATGGAAAAAATAGAAGTGGGACAACACTTCAGAAATTGCATTGAAGCTATCTATTCTGAACAAAGAGCTAAACTGAATGTAAACAAAGAACTGACAGATAGCTTCAAGGTACAGAAAGGCACCAGACAGGGTTGTCCCCTATCACCGTTATTATTTATCTGGGTGTTGGAGATACTTCTACAAAAAATACAGCAAGATCAAGAGATAACGGGATTGACACACAAAGGACTTAAATACAAATATCGAGCATTTGCTGACGATGTAATGTTCATTGTGCAAAACCCGACAGACAAATTACCGTTACTATTCCAAAAAATAAAGGACTTTGGAGAATTGGCCGGATTTTATGTCAATAAGAACAAGACGAAGCTTATTTGCAAAAACATGACGAAACAAAAACAAATGGAACTGCAAGACCTGGTACAATGTGAAGTAGTAAAAAAGACTAAATATCTTGGTATTGAGTTAACTGCAAGAAATATAGACTTATATAAGAACAATTATGAAAAACTATGGACTAAGTTAACTCAAGACTTTAAGAAATGGGACAAAATGAATTTGTCACTGATGGGAAGAATATCAGTCATAAAAATGAATGTCCTACCACGTTTGATGTTCCTGTTCCAAACAATACCAATACTTAGTAAGACAGATTTGCTACTTAAGTGGCAACAAGAACTATCAAAGTTTGTTTGGGCAGGCAAGAAACCGCGAATCAAGATGAAAATTCTTTGTGATGCCAAAGATAGAGGTGGGTTACAATTACCAAATCTTAGACTATATTATGAAGCGGTCTGTCTAACCTGGATGGAACAATGGGTGAAATTAGAAAATGATAAGTTACTGGGGTTAGAAGGCCATGATTGTAGATTTGGTTGGCATGCATATTTATGGTATGACAAAACAAAAATGGATAGCTTTTTTAAGCTTCATGTGGTAAGAAAAGCACTATTTGTGGTATGGATGAGGTATAAAAAATACTTTTGTGATGTAAGACCATTGTGGATTGTACCAGTGGAAGTGTTAACATCTTACTCAAGACATAGAGATAAAGATTGGTTGCCATATAAAGATCTAATTAAAAAAGTGGGAACAGAATGGGTAATGAAAAAGCAGAATGAAATTGAATATGATTATGAATGGCTGAAATATATGCAGATTTTTGACCTTTTTAGATCAGACAAAAGAAACTATGGTTTTAGAGAGGAAAAAAATGAGATTGAAATGATTTGGGAGAGTGAAGGGGGAAAAAATATCTCTAAAATGTATAAAGTGTTACTAAAATGGTATACTGAAGATGAGACTGTAAAAGGGCAAATGATAAAATGGGCGATAAATATGAATACGGAAGTGGCTATTGAAACCTGGGAATATTTGTGGAAAAATTCTATTAAGATATCGCCTTGTACCAATGTTAGAGAGAATTGTTATAAAATGATGTATAGGTGGTACATGACTCCGAAAAAAATTGCAAATATGAACCAGAATATGTCAAATAAGTGTTGGAAATGTAAAAGCCATGAAGGCTCATTTTACCACATGTGGTGGACTTGTGAGAAAGCAGTTGACTTTTGGACAAAAGTCCACAATGAAATGCAAAAAATTTTGAAATGCTCTTTTAAAAAGGCACCGGAAATTCTGCTTTTAGGATTGAAAATGGAAGAAGTCAATACAACTAAAAAGACTTTATTCTGGTACTTAATCACAACAGCGAGAATGATTTATGCACAATTTTGGAAAACAGAGAAAGTACCAGAAATTGAGGACTGGATACAAAAAGTTCTGTTCATGGCAGAGATGGACAAAATTACGAAGAAATTGAACAACAAAGAAGATGACGAGTTTTTTCAAGAATGGAGTGACTTTAAAATATATCTGGAAAAGAACTGGGATGTGAAACAAAACTTAATATGTTTAGACCAATATTAAGTCAAATGATGTTATCTTTAGATTGTAATGATAAGAAACTGATATTGTTGATGATATGAAGCAATTTGGAGCAGGGGTGGAAGCATTGTGGGAAGCCAATGGAGGGAGGGGAGGAACTGGGAATGGGGTAGACAATTGAAAGAATGAAATGATTTAATTTTACATGTTGTATTCCTGAAAATAAAATTTGTTTACCAAAAAAAAAAAAAGAAACCTACTCTGTATGGCCTGTATGGCCCCTTCCAACTCTATGGTTCTACTCTGTACTCCGGTAGATCAAGATGGGTAGCCATATTCAGGCCCATAGCTAACGCAAGGCCCATGGGGCCTGGCCCCCGGCGGGTTTTGTGGGCCCCTCCGCTCCCCCCCCCTTCCCCGGCCCCCTCCCCTCTGATCGATCTTCTCCCCCCCCCCCGGCTCTAGACAGCCGGGCTCAAGGCGAAGCCAGCCCAGGTGACCGAGCGGGCGGCGGGGTTTGGCCCTGGGTCAGCTTTTGCTGGGCTGGGCAGGGCAGGATGAGGGTGCTCCACGGCACTGTGCAGGTGAGCGGCAGGCCAGGGACTCTGACCTGGGTGGTAAGGCAATTCGCGCCCAACGCGGGTGGGATGGTGGGGCGAGGTGGGAGGGAAGGAGGCAGGGATGCAGGGTGCCCCCGGTGGCTCAGAGGAAGGCCAGCTGAGGCTGCGGAGGCTTCAGGGGGCACCAAGTGCTTCTCCTGGTGGGGGGGCAGGAGCAACAACGGGAGGGGTCGCTTGCTGCTGGCTGGACTCACTGAGCCATTCCTGTCCCACCTGGGTAACAAAGAGGCCACACGCAACTGGGGGGGGGCAGTGATCCGCTCATCCCACGCACCTCTTCCTCCTCCCAAACTCTCTACACCCCCCCTCCCTGGACCATGACTGTCACGGTAGAGCCAGGGAGTCAGGCTGGGAGGGTGGGTCACAAGACAAGTCTGAGGGTCGGCCGGAAGAGCAGTCAGCAGAACATTAAACAAGTCCCAGAACACCAGACACAGCCATAGTCAAACGTTACCAGAGTCCAGAGAGCAACGCCGAGAACGTCATCAGATTCAAAGCAGGGAGTCAGGAGCCAGAGCAGAAGTCCAAAAACACAAGCCGAGTCCAAAAAGCCACAGAGTCAAACAGGAATCAAGGTGCAGAGCTTCTGGTTCTACGAACAAGGTTGCCAGCACAAAGTGCTCATGGCCAGAGGCCCTACTAAATAGTGCTCTGGCTCATTAACCCATTAGCACCTTTGTGCGAGGTCCTGGCTGCTGTTAAAACTCAGGGCTCAAGGATCTCCGCCCTCTTGAACGTGCTTCTTTTCTTCGGCTAGCCAGATCTTGACGTCTCCTATCCCTAAGCCGGCTTACAGGTAGGGGAGATGCAGGTGGTGAGCTGCTTACCCCCGATCAATCCCAGGTGCAAACCGTCCTGTAGTTGGCTCAGATTGCTGTGTATCCTCCTCCGTACTTATAGTAGGTGCAGATCCTGATGCTACTTCAGCTCTTAAAGGCACGGAATCCTCCCCTCTTAGGCTGTCAGGAGCTGGCTCTGGGGCTGAGTCAAGGGCAGGCATGACAATTACATACCGAGGGTGCTGCCGCCCCCTCCTCCCCGGCCTTAGTTGCCCCTGCCTGCCTCGGCCAACAAGGGAGCCGCATTCCTCGATCCGAGCCTTGCTTCTTCTCTCCCCTCCCCAATACACTAAAATACATTAAAATGCAGAGGATTTATTATTTAATTATTTAAAAGTATGGGCATGGCATGGTGGTACCACCGCACAGACATATCATGGCGGCCCCCGCTGGCCCCCTTAGGGAAAACGTTGCCCCCCCTGAGCAAAACTTTGTTCGCTATGGGCCTGGCTGCATCAGCCTGTAGGTAGCAGTAGAAAAGAGCAAAAGTCCACTAACACCTGAACAACTAACCATATTTGTGGCAGGGGAGGAGCTTTTGTGAGTCACGGCTCAGTTCTCCTGGAGAAAATGGCTGCTTTGGAAGGTGGGCTCTGTGGCATTATGTCCCATTAAAGTCCCTCCCCTCCCCAAACCCCGCCCTCCTCAGACTCCACACCCCAAATCTCCAGATATTTCCCAACCTGTAGCTGGCAAGTTCTGGCCGGTTCCCCACAATGCACCTGGGCCTGGCCTAGTGGCCGGCACTGCACAACTTGACCAGACTTTCCCCCCAAGGATGAGCTACTGGGGGGAGGCCAAGGAAGAAAGGGAGGAAGACGGAAGATGGGGGGAGGAGAGAAAGGTAGCTTGGCTGGTGGGTGGGCAGAAGAGAAGGAAGCCGGGGAAGGGGGAAAGGCTACAAGGCTTTCAGAATGTGGAAAAAAGAAATAGTTGTGGTGGCTGAAAATGCGATGTTCATAGAATCAAATTCAAATTCGAACTTATTATGGTTGAGATCAGCAAGGTTAAAATACAATGTGGACAACTAATATATAGGGTTGCCAACTCTTACCTGCTGCTGGAGCGGGGGGCTCCTGGCTTGTTCCTGGAGCACTGCAACCCCGTCACCCGGAAGTGATGCAACCACGCCGGGCACACTGGGGGCGGGGCCACGACCATCCGAGGGAAAACCATAGAGGTTTCCCTCGGATGACCGTGGCCCTGCCCCCAGTGTGCCTGGCGTGGTCGCGTCACTTCCGGGTAATGTGCACGTCGCATACTTTGGGAGTGGGGTTCCCCCCGGAGCCTGATCCACCGGCGGCGGGGAACGGGCCTCTGGGGCGGGGGTTTCCCTGCCCCCCGGGGGTACTTTGCAAGCCTACTAATACATAAAGATTAAAATCACAGCACAATTAAAAATTGATACTTCTGCCTTTAGCATTTTCTTAGACAGATAGTTCCACTTTCTAAGAGCCAGGGCACAAAACCTTGCCACCGCATAAGACACAGTTTTTGGACTGTCTTCTAAAAGGTATATCCGAAGAATTTCAGGGTTAAAATCAACATAGTATTGCAATGGCTTAAATCTAGAAAGTAGAGGAATAAGTATCTGGCGTCTTTCTTCTTGGTAATATTCAGGGGTCATTTTGTAGAAAAAGAGGTGCAGGAGTTCATTAGCATAACTCATTAGCATAACTTATTTGAATATGCCACACCCCCTGACATCACCGTGTGTCAGAAGGCAACATCCACCACTCAGGCTCCACTGGATTGTTTTGGATTGCTAGCTATTGTGGGGGGGGGGGGGGACATTCGTGCCGCACAGAGGAGGGGGAGCGTGTACCTGAAGGCAGGCTGGGGGGGGGGCTCTGCAACTTACCTGGCTGTTTCTTGCTTCTTGTGGCCTGACTGAGGGCTGCTGGGAACAGGGGGTGGGGCTTGTTGCATCTGCCCACCCCCCGGGCTCCTTATTGCCGGACCTCCACTCCTGTGCACTCCCGCAGGAAATCAACCCCTGGTAATATTCACAATGTAAGAGTATATATGTAATTGATGTTCATAGAATCATAGAGTTGGAAGGGACCTCCAGGGTCATCAAGTTCAACCCCCTGCACAATGCAGGAAATTCACAAATACCTCCCCCTCCACACCTGTAGTGACTGCTGTTCCACGCCCAGAAGATGACCAAAAAATACCTCCAGGATTGCTTCCTGACCTCAAAGTGGTGATCCGCATTTCCCTGGGCGTGTAAAAAAGGGCCGAAACAAATAAGCACCGAGGCCACCCTCGTGCTGCTTATTCTGCTTCCACTCATGCTTATTCTAACGGCCTGATGTTCGAATCAACAGGTTCTGATTCCAGCATACTAAGTAGCAAATTTGGCATTTGGCAACTGGACACCTCCTCCGATGTTTACGTCTTGGTTTTTTTCTTCATCTTCTCTTCCATGCGTCTGCATATTGCACGCAAATACTGGGATGCTAATGCATAGACAGATGGAGAGACGAATCTGGAATAACAAACACTGCTGGACTCTGCACAGTCGATCTGTTTGTTTAAAAAAAAAAAGCATTCTGTGCCGAATCAATTGCTGTTACGTTTGTACCGACCAATCTTAGGAGGACCAGAGCTTTTAAGATTTCTCTAAGCAGAAACGAGAGGGCTCTGTTTGTTCTTTGGCTCATGTGTTGGTCAGAGTCAGGTACATTTTTGAATCCAAGGAGACTTATTTTCCCAATCATTAGTCTTTCCTCATTCTCCCATCGCAAACTGAATGGAGTTTACTATCATGTTGTTGTTGTTCAGTCGCACAGTCAAGTCCGACTCTTCGCGACCCCATGGACCAGATCACGCCAGGCCTTCCGGTCTTCCGCCGTCCTCTGAAGTTTGCTCAACTTCATGTTCGTTGCATCTATGACACTGTCTAACCATCTCATCCTTTGCCGTCCCCGTCTTCTTTGACCTTCAATCTTTCCCAGCATCAGGGTCTTCTCCAGTGAGTGCTCCCTTCTCATTGGGTGGCCAAAGTATTTGAGCTTCAGTTTCATTGCCTTCCAGGGAACAGTCAGGGTTGATTTCTTTTAGGATCGACTGATTCGATCTCCTGGCAGTCCAGGGGACTCTCAAGAGTCTTCTCCAACACCATAGTTCAAAAGAATCTACTATTTTCTCCAAGGGAATTGATCTAGGTCATCAAGAGGTCAATGGTAGTAGTTGGCAACCCTAGGAAGAGAGGAACCCGTTGGTAAGCACCCCATATCAAAATTATTTGCATGCCTTCTGTTCACTGAAATCCTTTTAGATCTGGCGTATCAGCCAGGATCCAAAGCTCTGTGTAACTAGTGCCTCACACAGAAGGCTTCCTTCCTTCCTTCCTTCCTTCCTTCCTTCCTTCCTTCCTTTCCTTCCTTCCTTCCTTCCTCCCTCCCTCCCTCCCTCCCTCCCTCCCTCTCTCCCTCTAAAAAAGCAGCCCCTCTCTCTCCCTTTTACTTCTTTCCTCCTTTCCCTCCCTTTAAAAAAAGCAGCCCCTCTCTCTCCCTTTTACTTCTTTTTACACTAAATCAGTTGGTGAATAGTTGGCTGTTCCTGAGGTGGGGCTGTAAGTTGTCGGCTGTTCATTGCTTGCATGAGTGTCCTTAGAGTAGCACTGCAGATCCGGGACCCAGGTTTTCTTGAGATTCTTCAGGTAAGTGATACATTGACAATATTTTGAGCCTGCCCCCCCCCCCCCCCCCCCCCCCCCCCCCCCCCCCCCCCCCCCCCCCGTTCCAAAGCAGTTTGAAAATGTGTGAAGCGGTTGGGAAAAAGTTTATTGCAGGCTGATTTTCATAGGTTAGGAGCCGTGGCGGCTCAGAGGTTAAGACGCTGAGTGGCAGACCGGAAGGTCTGTAGTTTGGCAGAGACCCGAGTGCCACGTGACAGAGTGAGCTCCCATTTCTAGTTCCAGCTCCTGCCAACCTAGCAGTTCGAAAGCAAGAATTGCAAGAGAATAAATAGGTACCACTTCAGTGGGAAGGTAACAGCATTCCGTGCGCCTCGGCGTCTAGTCATGCCGGCCCCATGACCACGGAAACATCTTCAGACAGTGCTGGCTCTTCAGCTTGGAAACGGAGATGAGCACCACCCCTTAGAGTCGGATTCCACTGGCTTTCAAGCAAGGGACACCTTTACTTTCACAAGTTAGCTTGCTGGAAATCCCTTTGAGCAAAGCAGACAAAAACACCAGCCAATTCTCATTTTGTATAAACTCATGTTGCGCTCCTCCCTATATTCACCTATAGATTCAGTCGCCCACACAAATGCAAGTGACCATCCGAAATCCACAGATGTCAAAATTGACTATGGTCTCTTGTGAATTACCGGCGTTACGGAATCATGACAAAGCGACCGGCTTGGCCATTGCGATTGCTGCCGAACATGATGATGCATTATTATTATGTGAAGTTCACGGAGGTCTCACCATTTTTTGTTTCACAATCTGCACTTACAAATAATTCTTCTGCTTTATGCCGCACTATAATCTTGTGCTCCAGTGCTCTCGCCTGCTGAGAAGCAAAGCTTCCAGAAACTATATTCAAAATACCTTAAGGGCTTTAAAAAAAAGCCATTTAAAAAAAATATATTATACTTAACAATTTTTCAAGATTCGCCCTCTTGGATCAGCTTGCCAGGCATAAAGAAGTGTTGGGGAGACGGGGGACAGAATTCTCTGCATATTTTTTCGAAACGGACTGACCGTATATATTCCCCCCCCTCTTTAAATACAGAGATCAGCTTTACGGTTGATATTGAAATGGATGTGAAAAGTGCATTTAGTACTGATTTGTGATAAATAGTCCAAACCAGCTGACTCTAGCTGACCTGTAAGCCTGTCATTTAATATTATTCTTTAAAAAAAAAATGAGTTGAGAGTGAGACCCCATATTTCTTTCTCAGCTGAAGCTAAGGACGGGTGCGAACCTCAAACGAACCTCAATAAAAATTCAGTCTGCCATTAAAAAGGATGCAGCTCTTTGAAGAGAGAAGAACATTTTCTCCCTCTCTGGTAGTACTAGATCTCGGAGTCACATAATCAGGGGTCATTTCCTGCAGGAGCGCACAGGAGTGGAGCTCTGGCAGTAAAGAGCCCAGGGGGCGGGCACATGCAACAAGCCCCGCCCCCTGCTCACAGCAGCCCTCAGTCAGAGCAAGAAGCAACCAGGTAAGTTGCAGAGCTCCCCCCCGGCCCCCTGGTCCAAAACAGTCCAGTGGCACCTTTAAGGCCAAGTTTTATTCGTTTTATTCAGGCACAAGCTCTCCCTCCTCTGCGAGGACAGATCTGCAGGTCCCCCCTCCCAATAGCTAGCAACCCAAAACAGTCCAGTCTAGCCTGAGTGGTGGGTGTTGTCTTCTGACAAACTTCCAGTGATGTCAGGGGGTGTGGCATATGCAAATATGTTATGCTAATGAGTTATGCTAATGAGCTCCTGCACCTCTTTTTCTACGAAATGACCCCTGCACGTAATTAAACTAAGAGCTGGGATTTTCAGGAGAGGGGCAAGAAAAGTTCTTCATTAATGCAGCGCACAATTATCTTACAGAATGTGCTGCCATTCGATGTGGAGGCCGCTGCTGGTAAACTGCCTTCATCTAGCCTTACAATTCTGAGCCCTTATATCCAAGGATGTATCCTGACGTGGATGGCCCAGCCTAGCCCGGTCTCATCAGATCTCAGAAGCTAAGCAGCGTCGGGCCTGTTTAGTATTTGGATGGGAGACCACCAAGGAATACCAGGGTTGTGACGTGGGGGCAGGCAATGGCCAAACACCTCCGAACATCTCTTGCCTTGAAAACTCAACGGGGTCACCATCGGTAGGCTGCGACTTGGTGGCATTTTCTGCCGCATGAATGAATGACTTCTAAAACATCCTCCCACTCTGAGCTAGATGGCCCAGGCGAGCCCAATCTCTGTTGGTTCTCGGAAGCTGTAGAGATAGATTGCAGAAGACCATTGTTAATCCGAGGAGATAGTGGTGACCACAAGTCAGTCAGTCAGTCTCTCTCTCTCTTTTTTAAGTCTCCACAGGATGCGCACAAATGCCCACCGGCACATGCACACACTGTGGTGAGGGGGAAAAATTCCCGTTTGCCACGGAAGTGGCGCCTAGTGATTTCCAGTGTGATCGCGCCGCTTCTTTGCCGCGCTGCAGGATAGCTGTGTGATTGGCACCTAATGGTATACCCACGGAACCTCCACAGGACATGTGATTGGGCTGCCGCGGGCGAACAGCCCCCGTTCCCCCCCCCCCCCCGTGCATTTTCCGGCCCGTGTGACCGGGACCAAAGTTATGGGAATATTATGCAATGGATAAAATATCTGATGTTGTTGCTAGTACTAGTATGTCTAACAAGGAATCGAACCTTCTCTTGAAATGGTTTCCTTTTCTAGAATTTATATTTAATGTTTTTTTTTTAAAAAAAACAATTTTATTAGGATATTATAATAAGCAAAATTATACGTCATATAACAAACTTTTCATATCCTTTTATCCAAATATCTCCCCCCTTCTGACTTCCCACAGTGCTCAAACCTCAATTACATTCTTGAATTTTTTCTCCTTTTCCAATTCTTTAACAACATAATTCTTTCAGGTACCGTATCTTTTTATCTGTTTATCTTTGTATATTTAAATTTAATTTATATTTAATGTTGACTCTGCTAAATTCAAGATTCCTCAAAAATACTATGACGTTTTTCATTGCAATGTAAACTTATCTGAACAGCGTTACTACATTCATTATTACCTTATCTAATTCTGATGTTGATATTTGTCATCACTGTATTTTGGTTTCTTTCACTGTTTAAAATTTTAAAAAAAATATATTTTGTCAGCACTGACGTTCAGCTGGTCGAAACGTTACTCGTGTTATCTATGGAGTATCAAGCAAATCATGATGTAATGTCTTTTAAAGTACAGCCACTGCTGCTGTTGCCCTGTCTGCTTCCTACTCAGGCCTATAGCCAGGATTTTGTGGCTTGTGGGGCAATTTTTTTCTGGTGGGGCTAAAGTTCTCTGTGCAGAAAGAAAAGCCAGAATTCTAAGGATTGGGATTCAGCTACTGAGAGTCAGTTTGGTGTAGTGGTTAAGTGCGTGGACTCTAATCTGGGAGAACCGGGTTTGATTCCCCACTCCTCCGCTTGCAGCTGCTGGGTGACCTTGGGCAAGGCATAGTTCTGTCAGAGCTGTTCTCTCAAGAACAGTTCTCAAAGAGCTCTCTCTCAGCCCCACCTACCTCACAGGTGTCTGTTGTGGGGAGGGGAAGGGAAAGAAGTTTGTAAGCCCCCCTGAGACTCTGAGTAAAGGGTGGGGTATAAAGCCAATCTCTTCTCTTCTTCTCTTCTTCTACTGTGAAACCAAGCCTTTTAAAATCAAAGCATAGTTGGTTGGCTTCTGCAAATCTTAGCCCCAGAGTGTGACAATACCAGGCTGAGAAGGGGAGAGAGATAACTTTTCTAGTAGATCATGGGCAATGTTCCCTCTAAGCTGTGGAATCTTGTGAGCAAGTCTTGTGGGACTGTGCCTTTAAGCAAGGGGGCGGAGCCCCCGAAAGCCCCACCAAAGCTACAGGCCAGTTCCCACTTCCTTTACCAGCACCCTTGCTGTGTGTGACCGAATTCTCTGGGAAGAAGATTCGGCAGTCTTTGTGGTCCACAAAAGGATCTGGTGTGTCCTATTAGGTTGGATGGGATTTGTTAAAAATGCCCATCCATTCTAGCTCCGGAGCTCTACTGCACAAGCTGGAAACCTTACCGGCTGTACAGGTACAGGGGGGGAAATGACTAGAACATTTCAGCACTTAAAACAGAGAGCAATAATAGGGTTTGGGGAACTGTTGTATTAGTGGTGCCACTTTCCGATAAGATGGGGGGGGGGGACAATCCTGTGGTTACTAACAATCTGGAAGCACTTTGTCAAATTGGGGGGTATTATCCTCAGTCTGTTCAAATGCTACCCTTCTTGCAACAGCCTACCAATCTAAGCATCTTCTTTTCCAAAGGCGCGCCGGGTTGCTCAGTCGTTTGTTGAACGACCAGAATCTCGATTGGACCGTCCACTGCTGAAAAGCCACAAGAGGGATGGTTGATGGCAGTGAAAAGACAAGAAGGAGGAGATCCTTAACTTTTGAAGAAGAAGAGTAGGTTTTTTTTACCCTGCTTTTCTCTGTCTCGAGCAATCTCAAAGCAGCTTATAATCGTCTTTCCCTTCTTCTCCTTACAACAGGCACCTTGTGAGGTCGGTGGGGCTGAGAGAGTTTGGAGAGAACTGGGACTGGCCCAAGGTCACCCAGCAGGCCTCATGTGGAGGAGGAGTGGAGAATCAGTCCACCAGATTAAAGTCTGCCCCTCTTAACCACAAGAAGAAGAAGAAGAGGATGAGGATGAGGAGAAGATTGGATTTATACCCTGCCCTTCACTACCCGAAGGAGTCTCAGAGCGGCTTGTCATCTCCTTTCCCTTCCCCTCCCCATAGCAGACACCCTGTGAGGGAAGAGGAGCTGAGAGAGCTCTCTCAAGGACTGCCCTTGAGAGAACAGCTCTGAGAGAACTTGTGACTGACCCAAGGTCATGCCAGCAGCTGCATGTGGAGGAGCAGGGAATGAAACTTGGTTCTCCCAGATTAGAGCTGTGCTCTTAACCACTACACCACACTGGGTCTCCCAATAGCTGCAGTAACTCTAATACCTCCCTCCCCTAAGCTGTTTCTCCTACCTGAGGTTCCACACCCAGAAATCTGTGAGAGGAAGCACATATCTGGGACCAGAAGGAAGGTGTAAAGCAGCTTGTGAGGAGCTGTATCGGAAAAGAAGCACCCACAGGGAGGTGTGAGCACTTTAGGGTGGCTAGTCTGAGCCTGGAAACCAGTTGGAGGACTAGAGGTAGAAACATGGAGGTAGAAACATGAAGGTAGAACCATAGAGTTTCTGGCGATCCCTAGAGCTACCCTATGTCACTTCCAGGTTTCTCTTCAGAGCTGCAGGCAACTAGGGCTGCCATAGCAAGAGGTCTGACAGCCCTAAAGCACTCCAACTGGTCCATTCCAAAATGCATGCCATCCCATTCTTTCTAGCTACACTTTTATATTCATGGATTGCTTAGCACAACTCTGCAGCCTCTTTTAAGAGCATGTCCACCTTTTCCTGGTGGGAACAACTTGTTTTGAACCCATTTATTCTTTCTTTCTTTCTTTCTTTCTTTCTTTCTTTCTTTCTTTCTTTCTTTCTTTCTATTTGTATCTGTTCGTGAGAGAACAGCTCTGAGAGAATTTGTGACTGACCCAAGGTCGCAATAGCGGCTGCAACCATATTTAAGAAGCCAAACAGTTTTCTAGGCTTTCTAGTCAGTTTGGTGTAGTTAAGAGCATGGAGTCTAATTTGGGAGAATCAGGTTTGATTCCTCAGGCCTTCACATGCAGCTGCTGGTGTGACCGTGGGTCAGTCACAGTTCTCTCAGAGCTGTTCTCTCAAGAGCAGTTCTCGGTCAGCCCCACCCGCCTCACAGGGTGTCTGTTGTGGGGAGGGGAAGGGAAAGGAGATTGTAAACTGCTCTGGGACCCGGAGTGAAGGGTGGGGTATAAATCCAACCTCCTCCTCCTCCTAATTCTTCTAACTTGGCATGCAGAGGAACTCCACGTCACTTGAGAACTTTTTTTTTCTTTTCGATTTCTTATACCGCCCTAACCCCCGTTGGAGGTCTCTGGGTGGTTTACAAAGAGGGTGCTAATCACATTATTCCCTAACTAGGGCCACATTTGTACGAGGTGGGACTGCCTACCGGCACCCGGTAGTGGTCAATGTTTTTCCTTTTTTTTTGATTTGGCTCTTCTTCAGTTCTTTCCCCGGCGTCTCCCCTCCGTCATCTAGACTCCTGTGCCAACTGATACGAATCCCATAAATGATACCACCTTCACAGATGGTATCTCCTGCTTCAGAAAACCACTGTCTGAGTTGTGGAGTGCCATCTGTTCCTTATCCAGTTTGGTGTAGTGGTTAAGTGCATGGACTCTAATCTGGGAGAGCCGGGTTTGATTCCCCACTCCTCCACTTGCACCTGGCTGGATGACCTTGGGCAAGCCATAGTTCTGTCAGAGCTGTTCTTGAAGAAGAGCCGTTTCTGTCAGAGCTCTCTCAGCCCCACCTACCTCACAGGGTGTCTCTGTCGTGGGGAGGGGAAGGGAAAGGAGTTTGTAAGCCGCTCTGAGACACATTTGGGTAGTGAAGGTCGGGGTATAAATATCTTCGTCTTCGTCTTCGTCTTCTCACCTCCCTGTGCTCTGCTCTCTGGTTTTCTGAAATAGTCAAGGCAGAAAGCTTATTTCATATAAACTTCATATATTTCATATCAACGTCAGCCGCTAATACATACCGATTGTCCCTCCATTGCTGGTTTCTTCCCTACCCCATCGAACTCATGGAGAAGGCAAAACGAGAGTCACATCTGGGCATGGAAGGGTGAATATTGCACTGAATACATTTTTTTTAAGTACCCGGTTGGGTACACTTTTATTACTTTTCATATTCTACACAAACCAACATACATGTTGCATATAACAAAGAACCACTTACATACATAACGCATACAAAGAGGTCAGTATAACTCTATTACCATATTTAACAATGTTCTTAAATCACTTTCTATAAGTTTGCTTAAGTTTCTGTACACTCTTATCTTTTTACCATAGTTTCTAATTAACTATACGAGATGAATAATACCAAAATTTCCATTACTTTAAACTATGCATTTATATTGTACCAGTCATACAGGTTTTTCCACCTCTTTTGAAATGTTGGGTCTGAATACATTTTTTTTAAAAAAAACACAATAACCACCGAGTACAAAATAGCATCAATGGATGATTACATACGGGTATAATTTAGCACGCAGTGGGAGGCTGTTGGGATTGGCGCCTGGGGCTAGGTCAGACTGTCTTGATAAACTCCAGGAGCTGTGGGGGTTCTGGAGACCAGCAAACAGATGATATTCAGCCTGGAATGAGGCAAAAGCAGGAAGGCGCCGTCTCTCATTTGCAAAATTAAGCACTGCCTTTGATCGAGGAATGTCCTTCATTGGGGCTATGCAATGTGTTAAATGGCCTGTGTTCAGCTTCTGCCCAGAACAACAGCTAGACCTTTTATTCATGGTCTTTCTTGGTAACAGGAAATACCCTAATGCCAAGCGGGCCCGTAGCCACAGTGGGGCTATTGGGGCTCCCAGAGGTCGATTCGGGGGAATCTCGGGGGATCGCAGTTCCCCTGGGTGTGGTGCGGGGGGCAGGGCACACGATGAAGCCCCATCCCCTGCTTCCGGCCACCCCACTTCCGGCCCTCATTCAGCCAGGAGGAGGCAGGAGAAGAGGGAGGGCAAGTTGCTTCCTCCCTGCCTCTTCCCACCCCTGCCTGCCTGGGGCCAGGGAGGGTCTTGGCGGGGCTTCCTTGCACTCCCGCCGGCCTTGCAGGTCCACTGCCGGGCCTTATGATGTCAGGGGGTGTGGCATATGCTAATGACTTATGCTAATGAGTCCCCCTAGCTCTTTTTCTACAAAATGACCCCTGGGGGCTCTGCCTCCTTCCTTAAAGAGCCAGCCCCACAAGATTTTTTGAGAAGAATGGGGGGCCCATGTGCACAGCCCCCCGTTCCTTCTCAAAAGCATTTAAAGGGATCCTTTAGATGCTTTTAAGAAGAAGCGGGGGATGGCGTACACCCCTCTCCCTCTCCTCCTGCAAGATTTAAAGGGCTCTCCAGCTGATCAGTGGGCCAGTCACAGTTCTCTCCGGACTCTCTTAGCCCCACCTGCCTCACAAGGTGCCTGTTGTGGGGAGAGGAAGGGAAGGCAATTGTCAGACACTTTGAGACACATGAGGCCTGCTGGGTGACTTTGGGCCAGTCCCAGTTCTCTCAGAGCTCTCTCAGCCCCACCTACCTCACAGGGTGTCTGTTGTTGAGAGAGGGATTGTCAGCCACTCTGAGACACATGAGGCCTGCTGGGTGACCTTGGGTCAGTCACGGTCCTCTCAGGACTCTCTCAGTCCCACCTACCTCACAAGGTGCCTGTGGTGGGGCGGGAAAGGGAAGGCGATTGTAAGCTGATTTGAGACTCCTTAAGGTAAAAAAATGAATAAAAACCTACTCTTCATAGCTTACAAACTTGACATTCAGACAATATAACACAGGGAGGGAAGCCAAATAAATTGTGTATACTCAGACATCTAGGGATGGGCACAAACTACAAAAATGCAGTTTGGTTCATGGTTCATAGGCTGTCTATATTTGTAGCTGCCACCACTTCCTACAGCAGTGAATTCCACGTGTTAATGACTGTTTGGATGAGAAAGGCCTATTTTTTATCTGTTCTAAGCCTACTGCTGATTAATTTCATTGAACACTCACAACTTCTATTGTGAGAAAGGGAAAAAAGTACTTCTTCTAGCTTCTTTATCCCATGTATAATTTTGTAAATCTGTATCATGTCACCCCTCAGTTTGGTGTAGTGGTTAAGAGCGCGGACTCTAATCTGGGGGAACCGGGTTTGATTCCCCACTCCTCCAGATGCAACTGTGGGTGTGACCTTGGGCCAGTCATCAATTCTTTCAGAGCTGTTCTCTCATGGGCAGTTCTTGAGAGAACTCTCTCAGCCCCACCTACCTCACAGGCAGTGTTCCCTCTAAGCTGAGTTAGTGTGAGCTAGCTCAGTTTTTTAGCCTCCGGCTTGCACATTTTTGTCTTAGCTCGGGAAGGATGGCTCCAGAGCAAACTAATTTATGCAGTAGACAAATTGCTTGCTCGCAACTTTAATGCCAGCAGCTCGCAAAGTGGAATCCTTGCTCACAAGACTCCACAGCTTAGAGGGAACATTGCTCACAGGGGGTGTCTGTTGCGGTGAGGGGAAGGGAAAGGAGATTGTAAACCACTCTGACACTCCTTCGGGTAGTGAAGGACGGGGTATAAATCCAATCTCTTCTCTTTTTCAGTTGTCATTTCTCTAAGCTATAAAGCCCCAACCTTCTTAACCATCTTCCCTTACTCATTTTAGTTGCCTTTTTCTCCAGTCAAGTTTGAAGACAATTACTTCATGTTTGTAATGCATTGGCAGGATGAGTAACAAAATAACATTAGTTCTTGTGTTTTATTTACACGGTTGAAATGTTTTTATTACAAAAATAAAATTAGGTGGAATATCTCCAAGTACTTCTATGGCTAGGTGCAACAGCCAATATAGAATTTCACAACTATTTATTACTGATGATCTGGTTCTGAGTCACCTTCTTGTAATCTATATTATTTACACCTGCTTGAGAAACCAATGAGACGTTCACAGAGATAGTTCATATTGTGAACATAAGAACACAAGAGAAGCCAATGTTGGATCAGGCCAGTGGCCCATCCAGTCCAACACTCTGTCACACAGTGGCCAAAAATACCAGGTGCCACCAGGAGGTCCACCAACATGGCCAGAACTCCATGAGCCTTCTCACTGTTGCCCCCCCCCCAAGCACCAAGAAGACAGAGCCTATCTGCCCCCAGATATAAGAACCTACGAGAAGCCAATGTTGGATCAGGCCAATGGCTCATCCAATCCAACACTCTGTCACACAGTGGCTAAAAATACCAGGTGCCATCAGGAGGTCCATCAGTGGGGCCAGGACACTAGAAGCCCTCTCACTGTTCCCCACCCCCCGAAGCACCAAGAATACAGAGCATCACTTGCCCCACACCGAGAGTTCCCATCTATACCTTGTGGCTAATAGCCACCGATGGACCTCTGCTCCATATGCTCATCTAATTCCCTCTTGAAGCCGTCCATGCTTGTAGCTGCCACCATCTCCTGTGGCAATGGTGCCTAGGGAGAAAATTCAAATGATACCCCCATTGGTTTGGCAAAAATATACTAAACGACTGACAATACAGAGTTCTTTTATTGAACCCTAAATGGGTCCACTGGTGTAGGCCAACTCAGCCAGCCTAGCAAGCTCAAGGAGTCCACTAAGGTTTTACGGAACATTTCATAACATCTACCAGAAGTATCTAAACCTTCCAAAAATCCAAAGGAGTTCAGAGATAGATTCAGAAGTGAAGCTTAGCCCTAGCTATCCCTCTTCCAAAGTCTGATGGAAAGTCATAGCTGACAGATGGAGACCCAGTGGTGTTTTTGAACCAAGAGATGAACAGAGGTGGCTGGTTGTTGCTTGCCTCTGCATAGTGACCCTGGAGGAGTTAGCCGTGTTCGTCTGTTGCTAAAGGTCCAGGTTCCCCTTGCTCAAACGCCAGTCAAATCCGACTCTAGGGTTGCGGTGCTCATCTCCGTTTCCAAGCCAAAGAGCCAGCAGTGTCCGAAGATGTTATCACGGTTATGTGTCTGGCATGACTAAATGCCGAGGCGCACAGAACGCTGTTACCTTCCCACCGAAGCGGTGCCTATTTATCTACTTGCAATTTCTTGCTTTTGAACTGCTCAGTTGGCAGGAGCTGAAACTGGAGACGGGAGCTCACTCCGTCACGCGGCACTCGGGTCTCGAACTGCCGAACCACCGACCTTCCAGTCTGCGGCTCAACATCTTAACCTCTGAGCCACCGCCGTCTGTCGCTGCAAAATAGTCAAAAGCCCAGTAGCACCTTTAAGACGAACAAACTTTATTGGAGCATAAGCTTTCGAGAAACACAGCTGTCTTCGTCAGATGACCCTGGACTTCCATAGTGGTCTCCCATCCAAGTGCTAAGCAGGGATGACCTTGCTTAGCGTCCAAGATCTGAGAAGATCACTCTAGCCTGGGCCGTCCAGGCCAGGGCAAAGGCATACAGAGATGGATTTGCCATTGCCTGCCTCTGCGTAGCAACCCTGGACTTCCTTGGTGGTCTCCTATCCGAGTATTAATCATGGGTGGCCCTGCTCAGCTTCTGAGATCTGATGAGATCAGGTTATCCTGGGCCATCCAGATCAGGGCCTAAAACCACCAAGTTGTAGCCAAATGATGGCGACTCCCTAGAGTCTTTGAGGCAAGAGATGTTCCGAGGTGGTCTACCATTGTCTGCCTCTGTGTAGCGAACCTGCACCTTCTGGGTGGTCTCCCGTCCGAGTACCAACCATGACTGTGGCTGACCCTGCTTAGCTTCTGAGAGCTGATGAGACCAGACTAGCCTAAGCTATCCAGGCCAGGGCAATGACAAACAGAGATGATTTGCCGTCGCCTTCCTCTGCATAGCAACCCTGGACTTCCGTGGTTGTCTCCCATCCAAGTACTGACCAGGGCCGACCCTGCTTAGCTTCTGAGAGCTGATGAGATTGGGCTAGGCTGGGCCGTCCAGGCCAAAGCAAAAGATATACAGAGGTGGTTGGCCATCGCCTGCCTCTGCGTAGCAACCCTGGACTTTTTTTGGTCGTCTCCCATCCAAGCACAAACCAGGGCCGACCCTGCTTAGCTTCTGAGATCTGATGCAATCAGGCTAGCCTGGGCCATTCAGGGCAGGGCAAGGGATGTTCAGAGGTGGTTTTGCCATCGTCTGCCTCTGCGTAGCAACCCTGGACTTCCGTGGTGGTCTCCGATGCAAGGACTAACCCTTCCTAGACTCCAAGATCTGGCTTGATTGGGCTAGCCTGGACAATCCTGGTCAGGACCAGTGTTCCCTCTAAGCAGAGGGAGTGTGAGCCAGCTCGCAGTTTTTTAGCCTCCGGCTCACACGTTTTTCTCTCCACTCAGGAAGGGATGGCTCCAGAGCAGGGCTATTTTTGGGCAGGAACGCACAGGAACGGAGTTCCGGCTGGCTTCAGAGTTGGGCACGCCCAGCAGGAACTCATTAGCATAATAGGCCACACCCAACAGCAGGAACTCATTACGATTGGCTACATTGGGGGCATGTGGCCTAAAATGGCAAGGAGTTCCTGCTACAAAAAAGCCCTGGGTTTTGACAACAAACAAGGTAAACAGAATAAGAAACAAAAGGTGGGTGTGGCTGGATGACCACACTTCTGGTAACATGGGGGTGCGGCCTAATGTGCTAATGAGCTGCTGTAATCCTGCTTTGGCACTTTCTCCTTGAACCTTCCTCAGTAGTCATTTCAAGCCCAGCGCTCCCTCTAAGCTGAGTGAGTGTGAGCTAGCTCAGGTTTTTTTAGCCTCCGGCTCACACATTTTTGTCTCCACTCAGGAAGGATGGGGCTCCAGAGCAAACTAAGTGATGCAGCAACCAAATTGCTCGCTCACAGCTTTGATGCCGGCAGCTCCCAAAGTAGAATTTTTGCTCACAAGACTCCACAGCTTAGAGGGAGCATTGGTCGGGACATGAAATATCCTAACTTCTGCTTATATTTCTTTTGTTCGTAGGAATGACCAAACAAAAAAAAGAGAGAGGCTAATGAGATGTCCCTATGCTGTCACATGCCTTCAGGTCATTACAGATGGGGCAAGGTGGAAGTTTAGATTTAGCATGGCTTGTTGCCCTCATAGACAATGCTCCCTCTAAGCTGTGGAGTCTTGTGAGCAAAAATTCTACTTTGCGAGCTACCGGCATTTAAGTTGTGAGCCAGCGACTTGGCCGCTGCATCAATCAGTTTGCTCCAGGGCCATTCTTTTCTGAGCGAAGACAAAAATGTGTGAGCCGGAGGCTAGAAAACTGTGACCTAGCTCACGCTAACTCAGCTTAGAGGGAACACTGGCTCAGGGCCAATGCTCCCTCTAAGCTGTGGAGTCTTGTGAGCAGAAATTCTACTTTGCGAGCTACTGGCATTGAAGTTCTGAGTGAGTGATTTGGCTCCTGCATAAATCAGTTTGCTCTGGGGCCATCCTTCCCGAGCCGGGACAAAACTGTGTGAGCTGGAGGCTAAAATATTGGGAGCTAGCTCACACTAACTCAGCTTAGAGAGAACCGTGGATCAAACCAGTGGTGCATCCTGTCTCACACAGTGGTCAAACAGTTCCTCTGGAGGGCCAACAACACAGCACAGAGGCCAAGGCCTTCATAAGAACATCTGCTCCACTAGAACTTGAGCCAAAGTGAATGCATTTCGAATTGTGTCTCCGTCAATGCTCCCTCTAAGCTGTGGGGTCTTGTGAGCAAAAATTCCACTTTGCGAGCTGCTGGCATTAAAGTTGTGAGCGAGCCATTTGGCTGCTGCATCAATCAGTTTGCCCTGGGGCCATCCCTTCCCGAGCCGAGACAAAACTGTGTGAGCCGGAGGCTAGAAAACTGTGACCCAGCTCATACCCACTCAGCTTAGAGGGAACACTGCTCCTACCGTCTCCGATGCGCCCGTCTTTCCTCAGCTACTTTATCCTGTTGCTGCTGATAAGAAAGTTGCTGTAGCTCCTCGAGCACACCCCAGTGCCGGTTAATGTTCCCTTCTTTGCTTTCATACTCTGGGATGCGATCCAGAGAAAACATTTCTGCTTCATGAGATTGACTTGACTGGCTTGCGGGGGGGGGGGGGGGGGGGGAGGGGGGAGATAAGAAGAATGTCAGCACTGCACTAGAACAAAGGCGTTTCAGAGAGAAATTCCGGGGCTGGTGTGCTGTGAAAATGTCTGTGGCTCAGACTGGGTTGCCTCCTCGACATCTAAAAATGAAGGCAAAGCCCCCAAACCAGGAGAGACTGAAACAAGTCATATGCAGGGGTCGTTTCATAGAAAAAGAGGTGCAGGAGCTCATTAGCACAACTCATTAGCATAACTCATTTGCATATGCCACACCCCCTGTCATCACCAGAAGTGTGTCAGAAGGCAACACCCACCGCTCAGGCTCCACTAGACTGATTTGGATTGCTAGCTATTGGGGGGGGGGAGGGAACGTGCAGATCTGTCCTCACAGAGGAGGGAGAGCTTGTGCCTGAATAAAACTTGGTCTTAAAGGTGCCACTGGACTGTTTTGGACCCGGGGGCTGGGGGGAGCACTGCAACTTACCTGGTTGCTTTTTGCTCTGACTGAGGGCTGCTGGGAGCAGGGGGTGGGGCTTGTTGCATGTGCCC